>NW_023996259.1:0-58888 GCF_015586225.1 Lucilia sericata | reverse complement strand
GTTCAGTTCTAGTTCAGTTCTAGTTTAGTTCTAGTTTAGTTCTAGTTCAGTTCTAGTTCAGTTCTAGTTCAGTTCTAGTTCAGTTCTAGTTCAGTTCTAGTTCAGTTCTAGTTCAGTTCTAGTTCAGTTCTAGTTCAGTTAGTTCAGTTCTAGTTCAGTTCTAGTTCAGTTCTAGTTCAGTTCTAGTTCAGTTCTAGTTCAGTTCTAGTTCAGTTCTAGTTCAGTTCTAGTTCAGTTCTAGTTCAGTTCTAGTTCAGTTCTAGTTCAGTTCTAGTTCAGTTCTAGTTCATTCTAGTTCAGTTCTAGTTCAGTTCTAGTTCAGTTCTAGATCAGTTCTAGTTCAGTTCTAGTTCAGTTCTAGTTCAGTTCTAGTTCAGTTCTAGTTCAGTTCTAGTTCAGTTCTAGTTCAGTTCTAGTTCAGTTCTAGTTCAGTTCTAGTTCAGTTCTAGTTCAGTTCTAGTTCAGTTCTAGTTCAGTTCTAGTTCAGTTCTAGTTCAGTTCTAGTTCAGTTTTAGTTCAGTTCTAGTTCAGTTCTAGCTCAGTTCTAGTTCAGTTCTAGTTCAGTTCTAGTTCAGTTTTAGTTCAGTTCTAGTTCAGTTCTAGTTCAGTTCTAGTTCAGTTCTAGTTCAGTTCTAGTTCAGTTCTAGTTCAGTTCCAGTTCAGTTCTAGTTTAGTTCTAGTTCAGTTTTAGTTCAGTTCTAGTTCAGTTCTAGTTCAGTTCTAGTTCAGTTCTAGTTCAGTTCTAGTTCAGTTCTAGTTCAGTTCTAGTTCAGTTCTAGTTCAGTTCTAGTTCAATTCTAGTTCAGTTCTAGTTCAGTTCTAGTTTAGTTCTAGTTCAGTTCTAGTTCAGTTCTAGTTCAGTTCTAGTTCAGTTCTAGTTCAGTTCTAGTTCAGTTCTAGTTCAGTTCTAGTACTTAATTTTGTTTCACTAAACATCTTATTCGTAGTTATCTATGTACAATGTAGATATCTGTGTGAAATTTGTTATGAAATTAGGGATTTTAGGCTAAAAATAGTTTGTTTACTTTTGGTTGCCAAACCAGAAAAAAAAATAAGTCTGCTGCAGTCACCAACACATGTAAGGAAGGATGAATGAATGTATTCTGACAACCGAACTAATAATGTTAGGGAGGTATAAAATCATTTATATATATAAAATTCAAAAAGTACCTTTTTTAATAAAAATAACAATAATGAAACTTTGTAAAAAAATTTTAACAGATATAAAGAAGGCATTATTTTCATATTATAGATAATGTATTATTGTATGTTTCCATGGTTTCCTTCCCTTTTAACTTAACTAACTGAAGTAACTAAGTACACCTGTATTCTATTTTGCAGTCAACGTACACTATCTGAGTTCCATAATCGACAAATAGTAGGATAAGATACCAACAGCAACAACGAAATCAAACAACATGAATACGGATCCAGTGAAAAAAATTGGTAAAATGTAAGTAAATAAACAATTCAAACTCACAGAAAAAAATGTTTTTAAATTTATATGTTTATTTTACAAAATACAATAAAAAAAGTCAACTACAACCTGAAATAAATAAAAACAATATCCGGCGGATGTAAAACATCTGGCAAACGGAAACAAACTATAAATTTCAATATTTACTTATAACATAGACAGTAAATAAATAAATTGATGCAGATATGTAACTCTTATTTTAAAAATAAAACATTTTTCTAAAAATAAACTATTATTCACTTACCAGCAAAGAGCAAATTGAAACAGAGTATAAATCACGACGAAATTATCCCAAAAGTGGTCACGATTCTACGATGAAACTCCCTGGAATGAAATGTATAATCAAACTAAAATTAATAACAAATTGAAAGCAGATTTGATAGGTACATAAGTATTTAAAATAAAATTAAATATAAAAAATTATGTTTCATAGTAAAGCACAAATTTTATACTTTCTAAATAATTAGATCAAACATGTCCATTTAACTATTCTAATGAGGGTGATTCATATTTTGTTTCACCGGAAATGCACAAATCACTGGTGGCTGTCTGGTTGTGGTCGACCACGTAGTGGCTTACATTTGATTAAATGTTTGCAAACTCAACAAAACAAATATTTGTTTAATGATGCAAATACAAATACAAATGAGAAGAATATGGCCATAAATAAATTACCAGAAACTTCAAGTGGTATGAAGGAAAATTATAAAATATAATTTGAAAAGTTAATGTCTATATATTTTAAAGGATTTGTTGGCTGGCAATCGAAACAACCAAGTTATAAACAATGGGAGAATTCCATGAAATATATATCGCCCATGTATGACATGCCGGGAGAGAAAATAACAGCGACTCCTTATAATGCAATAATTATTGGTTAAATAAATATTCCGACACGAAAAAGTTATTGTTTTCTTTCAAATTGTAATTGAACGGAACTAGAGCTGTAGTTGAAATGAACTGAACCAGATCTGAACTAGAACTGAACTAGAACTGAACTAGAACTGAACTAGAACTGAACTAGAACTGAACTAGAACTGAACTAGAACTGAACTAGAACTGAACTAGAACTGAACTAGAACTGAACTAGAACTGAACTAGAACTGAACTAGAACTGAACTAGAACTGAACTAGAACTGAACTAGAACTGAACTAGAACTGAACTAGAACTGAACTAGAACTGAACTAGAACTGAACTAGAACTGAACTAGAACTGAACTAGAACTGAACTAGAACTGAACTAGAACTGAACTAGAACTGAACTAGAACTGAACTAGAACTGAACTGGAACTGAACTAGAACTGTACTAGAACTGAACTAGAACTGAACTAGAACTGAACTAGAACTGAACTAGAACTGAACTAGAACTGAACTAGAACTGAACTAGAACTGAACTAGAACCGAACTAGAACTGAACTAGAACTGAACTAGAACTGAACTAGAACTGAACTAGAACTGAACTAGAACTGAACTAGAACTGAACTAGAACTGACCTAGAACTGACCTAGAACTGAACTAGAACTGAACTAGAACAGAACTAGAACTGAACTAGAACTGAACTAGAACTGAACTAGAACTGAACTAGAACTGAACTAGAACTGAACTAGAACTGAACTAGAACTGAACTAGAACTGAACTAGAACTGAACTAGAATAAAACTAGAATAAAACTAGAACTGAACTAGAACTGAACTAGAACTGAACTAGAACTGAACTAGAACTGAACTAGAACTGAACTAGAACTGAACTAGAACTGAACTAGAACTGAACTAGAACTGAACTAGAACTGAACTAGAACTGAACTAGAACTGAACTAGAACTGAACTAGAACTGAACTAGAACTGAACTAGAACTGAACTAGAACTGAACTAGAACTGAACTAGAACTGAACTGAACTAGAACTGAACTAGAACTGAACTAGAACTGAAGTAGAACTGAACTAGAACTGAACTAGAACTGAACTAGAATTGAACTAGAACTGAACTAGAACTGAACTGGAACTGAACTAGAACTGTACTAGAACTGAACTAGAACTGAACTAGAACTGAACTAGAACTGAACTAGAACTGAACTAGAACTGAACTAGAACCGAACTAGAACTGAACTAGAACTGAACTAGAACTGAACTAGAACTGAACTTGAACTGAACTAGAACTGAACTAGAACTGAACTAGAACTGAACTAGAACTGAACTAGAACTGAACTAGAACTGAACTAGAACTGAACTAGAACTGAACTAGAACTGAACTAGAACTGAACTAGAACTGAACTAGAAGAACTAGAACTGAACTAGAACTGAACTAGAACTGAACTAGAACTGAACTAGAACTGAACTAGAACTGAACTAGAACTGAACTAAAGAACTGAACTAGAACTGAACTAGAACTGAACTAGAACTGAACTAGAACTGAACTAGAACTGAACTTAGAACTGAACTAACTGAACTAGAACTGAACTAGAACTGAACTAGAACTGAACTAGAACTGAACTAGAACTGAACTAGAACTGAACTAGAACTGAACTAGAACTGAACTAGAACTGAACTAGAACTGAACTAGAATTGAACTAGAACTGAACTAGAACTGAACTGGAACTAAACTAGAACTGTACTAGAACTGAACTAGAACTGAACTAGAACTGAACTAGAACTGAACTAGAACTGAACTAGAACTGAACTAGAACTGAACTAGAACTGAACTAGAACTGAACTAGAACTGAACTAGAACTGAACTAGAACTGAACTAGAACTGAACTAGAACTGAACTAGAACTGAACTAGAACCGAACTAGAACTGAACTAGAACTGAACTAGAACTGAACTAGAACTGAACTAGAACTGAACTAGAACTGAACTAGAACTGAACTTGAACTGAACTAGAACTGAACTAGAACTGAACTAGAACTGAACTAGAACTGAACTAGAACTGAACTAGAACTGAACTAGAACTGAACTAGAACTGAACTAGAACTGAACTAGAACTGAACTAGAACTGAACTAGAACTGAACTAGAACTGAACTAGAACTGAACTAGAACTGAACTAGAACTGAACTAGAACTGAACTAGAACTGAACTAGAACAAAACTAGAACTGACCTAGAACTGAACTAGAACTGAACTAGAACTGAACTAGAACTGAACTAGAACTGAACTAGAACTGAACTAGAACTGAACTAGAACTGAACTAGAACTGAACTAGAACTGAACTAGAACTGAACTAGAACTGAACTAGAACTGAACTAGAACTGAACTAGAACTGAACTAGAACTGAACTAGAACTGAACTAGAATAAAACTAGAACTCTAGAATAAAACTAGAACTGAACTAGAACTGAACTAGAACTGAACTAGAACTGAACTAGAACTGAACTAGAACTAAACTAGAACTGAGAACTGACTAGAACTGAACTAGAACTGAACTAGAACTGAACTAGAACTGAACTAGAACTGAACTAGAACTGAACTAGAACTGAACTAGAACTGAACTAGAACTGAACTAGAACTGAACTAGAACTGAACTAGAACTGAACTAGAACTGAACTAGAACTGAACTAGAACTGAACTAGAACTGAACTAGAACTGAACTAGAACTGAACTAGAACTGAACTAGAACTGAACTAGAACTGAACTAGAACTGAACTAGAACTGAACTAGAACTGAACTAGAAATGAACTAGAACTGAACTAGAACTGAACTAGAACTGAACTAGAACTGAACTAGAACTGAACTAGAACTGAACTAGAACTGAACTAGAACTGAACTAGAACTGAACTAGAACTGAACTAGAACTGAACTAGAACTGAACTAGAACTGAACTAGAACTGAACTAGAACTGAACTAGAACTGAACTAGAACTGAACTAGAACTGAACTAGATGAACTAGAACTGAACTAGAACTGAACTAGAACTGAACTAGAACTGAACTAGAACTGAACTAGAACTGAACTAGAACTGAACTAGAACTGAACTAGAACTGAACTAGAACTGAACTAGAACTGAACTAGAACTGAACTAGAACCTAGAAATGAACTAGAAATGAACTAGAACTGAACTAGAACTGAACTAGAACTGAACTAGAACTGAACTAGAACTGAACTAGAACTGAACTAGAACTGAACTAGAACTGAACTAGAACTGAACTAGAACTGAACTAGAACTGAACTAGAACTGAACTAGAACTGAACTAGAACTGAACTAAAACTGATCTAGAACTGAACTAGGTTTAAACTAGAACTGAACTAGAACTGTATTAGAACTAAACTAGAACTGAACCAGATCTGAACTAAACTTGATATAAAGTAGAGTTTAACGATAAACTCAACGAAAACTACATAGGTCTGTGGTACACTCAAAGTTTTACAGTTTTTTTATTAACAACCATTTCATTGCCCGTCTGCCCCA
This sequence comes from Lucilia sericata, assembly GCF_015586225.1. Classification (NCBI taxonomy): domain Eukaryota; kingdom Metazoa; phylum Arthropoda; class Insecta; order Diptera; family Calliphoridae; genus Lucilia; species Lucilia sericata. Next base: position 53,015 of record NW_023996259.1, on the reverse strand, counting down.
CTGTGCACATTAATTATGTTTGAAATATGCAAAATGTAGGGTTACATTTAAACGAGTTTGACCTACCATAATTTTATTGCAATTTTAATCAAAATAAAAACTAAATATTAATATTGATTTAAAATTTAAATCCCCCGTTAATATTTTGTTTATGTCTACGAATTAATGTATTCATAAAAATGCAAAATATCAAAAACATATTTGATCAACGTTAAAAACAAACAAATATGGGATCGATACTTTTTAACCGCAAAAATTTAAACTGGATTTAGTTAAACATTATTTAAGTCTTAAAAACCGGGAGAATGAACTGCTACTCATAAACAATTGATTAAATTGGATTTTGCTTTAATATATTTTTTTATATGAATGACCACTATGATTCACAATTTAAAAAAACCGAATGAAAAAAAAAACACACAGGTAAATAACTACAGTTTAAATTTAAACACAAAATATAAAACCTAATCATAATGCTATAAAGATTCATCTAGCATCGCTCTTAAAGATTCAGTTGAATTTTAGATACATTCGCAGTAACAACACACCAAAAATGTTGCCGGTATTGTGTTTTAACAAAGTAATATTTTGTTACCCTAACAACTAATTAAAATGAAACAATCAACAGCAATGTGTAAACAATATTAAATATTTGATTTATTATTTGCAGTTTTCTCAGTCATCTTTATTGTAATTGTTTGCAGCTGCATCCAATTCACACAACAACAATTTCAGCCAGATTTCCAGTTCAATCAATTAAGACCATTTGGTAATTTCCCAAGACAGAACAATATCAATTCTCAAGGTAGCGGTTTAAACAATCAAAATTGGTTAGGTCCTGGGCAACAGTTAGTGTTTGCCACAACAACTGCCGCACCCGGAAACTCCGTTGTTTTTGTCAATAATCAACCAGCTGTACCCACAATGGTACCATTTATTGCCGCAGCTACTACGCCTACACCTCAATTCTTGGACTGTTTTAGTAGATGTCCCACGACCTCAGAGTTTAATCCAATTTGTGCCAGTAATCGCGAACAGTATGGCAATGAGCAGAAATTCAATTGTGCCAGACAATGTGGAGCAGGTATGTATGTATGTGTTTTTTAATGAGAGCGAAGAAAGATGTTAGCTGGAATGTGACAGAGATCTTTTTAGCTTAATATCTTAATTTCTGTACATGTGTTTAAGAAGTGTGTAATTTATCTCAGAGTTAAAGTGGTTAGAAAAAAGTCACGTATTTAAATGAATTTATTTTAAGGCTAAATGGCACTTAATTGTTCAAAATCGGTTAGTAGAAAAAACTCAAGGCCAAGTTTATAATTATGTCCGCTAGTGTTGTGCAGTTAGGGAAAAGTTTGAAATTGTTTAGTTGCTTTTAGTATCACATGTACTAACTAGTAGAAGTGAACTAAAACTATCTCGGACAAAACGAGAACTTAAATACAAATACTTGAACTAATTTAAAACAGAACTAGAACTGAACTCGAAGTGAACTTGAAGTGAACTAGAAGTGAATTAGAACTGAACTAGAAATGAATTAGAACTGAACTAGAAGTGAAGTAGAACTTAACTAGAACTGAACTAGAACTGAAGTAGAAGTGAACTAGAAACTGAACTAGAACTGAACTAGAACTGAACTAGAACTGAACTAGAATTGAACTAGAACTGAACTAGAACTGAACTAGAACTGAACTATAACTGAACTAGAACTGAACTATAACTGAACTAGAACTGAACTAGAACTGAACTAGAACTGAACTAGAACTGAACTAGAACTGAACTAGAACTGAACTAGAACTGAACTAGAACTGAACTAGAACTGAACTAGAACTGAACTAGAACTGAGCTAGAACTGAGCTAGAACTGAACTAGAACTGAACTAGAACTGAACTAGAACTGAACTAGAACTGAACTAGAACTGAACTAGAACTGAACTACTGAACTAGAACTGACTAGAACTGAACTAGAACTGAACTAGAACTGAACTAGAACTGAACTAGAACTGAACTAGAACTGAACTAGAACTGAACTAGAACTGAACTAGAACTGAACTAGAACTGAACTAGAACTGAACTAGAACTGAACTAGAACTGAACTAGAACTGAACTAGAACTGAACTAGAACTGAACTAGAACTGAACTAGAACTGAACTAGAACTGAACTTGAACTGAACTAGAACTGAACTAGAACTGAACTAGAACTGAACTAGAACTGAACTAGAACTGAACTAGAACTGAACTAGAACTGAACTAGAACTGAACTAGAACTGAACTAGAACTGAACTAGAACTGAACTAGAACTGAACTAGAACTGAACTAGAACTGAACTAGAACTGAACTAGAACTGAACTAGAACTGAACTAGAACTGAACTAGAACTGAACTAGAACTGAACTAGAACTGAACTAGAACTGAACTAGAACTGAACTAGAACTGAACTAGAACTGAACTAGAACTGAACTAGAACTGAACTTGAACTGAACTAGAACTGAACTAGAACTGAACTAGAACTGAACTAGAACTGAAGTAGAACTGAACTAGAACTGAACTAGAACTGAACTAGAACTGAACTAGAACTGAACTAGAACTGAACTAGAACTGAACTAGAACTGAACTAGAACTGAACTAGAACTGAACTAGAAGAACTAGAACTGAACTAGAACTGAACTAGAACTGAACTAGAACTAGAACTGAACTAGAACTGAACTAGAACTGAACTAGAACTGAACTAGAACTGAACTAGAACTGAACTAGAACTGAACTAGAACTGAACTAGAACTGAACTAGAACTGAACTAGAACTGAACTAGAACTGAACTAGAACTGAACTAGAACTGAACTAGAACTGAACTAGAACTGAACTAGAACTGAACTAGAACTGAACTAGAACTGAACTAGAACTGAACTAGAACTGAACTAGAACTGAACTAGAACTGAACTAGAACTGAACTAGAACTGAACTAGAACTGAACTAGAACTGAACTAGAACTGAACTAGAACTGAACTAGAACTGAACTAGAACTGAACTAGAACTGAACTAGAACTGAACTAGAACTGAACTAGAACTGAACTAGAACTGAACTAGAACTGAACTAGAACTGAACTAGAACTGAACTAGAACTGAACTAGAACTGAACTAGAACTGAACTAGAACTGAACTAGAACTGAACTAGAACTGAACTAGAACTGAACTAGAACTGAACTAGAACTGAACTAGAACTGAATAGAACTGAACTAGAACTGAACTAGAACTGAACTAGAACTGAACTAGAACTGAACTAGAACTGAACTAGAACTGAACTAGAACTGAACTAGAACTGAACTAGAACTGAACTAGAACTGAACTAGAACTGAACTAGAACTGAACTAGAACTGAACTAGAACTGAACTAGAACTGAACTAGAACTGAACTAGAACTGAACTAGAACTGAACTAGAACTGAACTAGAACTGAACTAGAACTGAACTAGAACTGAACTAGAACTGAACTAGAACTGAACTAGAACTGAACTAGAACTGAACTAGAACTGAACTAGAACTGAACTAGAACTGAACTAGAACTGAACTAGAACTGAACTAGAACTGAACTAGAACTGAACTAGAACTGAACTAGAACTGAACTAGAACTGAACTAGAACTGAACTAGAACTGAACTAGAACTGAACTAGAACTGAACTAGAACTGAACTAGAACTGAACTAGAACTGAACTAGAACTGAACTAGAACTGAACTAGAACTGAACTAGAACTGAACTAGAACTGAACTCGAACTGATCTCGAACTGCACTAAAACTGAACTCGAAACTGATCTCGAACGCACTAAAAACTGAACTCGAACTGATCTCGAACTGAACTCGAACTGCATTTCCTACCTCAAATTACTTAAACTGTGCTCAAAACCTTGCATTTTTTTTACATCCAATTCAATATAAATAAAATATTGATTATCATACAAAAAACAAAAAATTCACGGGCGCCAAAATTTATCGCACATGTTTAAAATTAAACAAAAGACTAAAACAAGTTCCGTTTTTAATGTTTTTTAAACAACAGCTCAAGTACGTTGCATGACACCAAAGAAAAAAGTGCGCAAAATTTAAACGTCAAATTGTCAAAATGAAACCGGTAAATGCAGTATTATTGAAAATAAATGTTTAATTATTTTACTTTTTTTGAGTTATATGAGTATTAAGTAAGAAAAAGTCATTACGAGATAAAAAGTAAAAATAACAAAAATAAAATAAAGACAAGGTCACAAAGGTTCCATAACCCATTAAAGATATTTTTTGAGATGCACACTTATCAGGGCAATAAATATATTAAAAGTATGAATATTTGTTTTTTTTTATTGAAAACATGTAGCAATTAGAGTCATTGTAAACTGATGAAAATTGAACAATGATAATATTTTCTGCGGAAACTGATCGATAATGATGATTTTTAAAAATAGAAAACTGTTCAATGATGAATGTTTTTTAAAGAGAATTGATAATAACTGATCAATGTTGAAATCTTCTAGAGAAAACTGATCGATAAAGAACTTATCCAAATCAAACTGATCGATTTTAAAGATTTCCAAATTAAACCGATCGACGATTATATAGAGAACTCAACGATGATGAAGGTTTTATATAAAGAGAACTGATTTATAATGTGTAGTTTTTTGAAATTTTTTTATAATTAACTGATGGAAGAAATCCGATCAATAAAAACGTTTTTCTGTAGAGAACTGATTGATTGATGATCAAGTTTACTATAGAAAACTGATCGATAATGTAATATGTCAAATCAAACTTATCGATGATGATGAGATCTATAGAAAACCGATCGATTATAAACTGATCAATGATAGAGTTTTTTATGGAGAACTGTTTGATCAAATTTACTATAGAAAACTGATCAATGAGGAAGTATGTGAAATCAAACTTATCGATGATAAAGTTTTATATAGAAAAAACTGATCAATAATGAATAATTTTAATTTTTCAATAGAAACTGATCGTTGGTGAAATTTTCTATAGAATACAGATCGGTGTTGAAAAGTTCTATAGAAAAGTGATCGATGATTAAGTTTTTTTTTTTTCAAAACTGACCGATCATAAAGTTTTTTGAAGAAAACTTCTCAATGATATAGGTTTATATAGAAAACTGATCAATGAGAAAATTGAGGATCTATAGAAAACTTATGGATAATGAAGTATGTCAAATCAAAACTGATCGATGATGATGATGAGATTTATAGAAAACTGATCGATGATAAAGATTTATATAGAAAAAACTGATCAATGATCAAGCAGATTTCTAGAACTGCTGATGGTTGATGAAGTTTTCTGTAGAAAACTGATGGACAATAAAGTTTTTGTTATAGAGAACTGACGATATTGAAAGAAATCTGAAGAGAGCTGATCAATAATGAGCATTTTATATAGAGGTCGTGTGCTACTTTTGAAGAAATATTAACAAAATCATCTACTTATTCTTTCTTTGCAGATATCGAAATCGTGCGTCGAGGAAGCTGTGAGGGTCTATTCCCCATTGCTAGAGGTTAAAGAAGAGGTCGACTCAAAGATCTTCAATTATAAATGACATAAAAATGCATTTGATTTTTGCTAGTTTTAAGAGGCGTAATTTTTCAATTAATAAAAATTAATTAGTTGTTCGGTTCTATTGTTATTATAATTATTATATTTTTCTATGCTGGAATTATTTAAACAAAAAACAAAACAAAAATAAACAATTCTTTGGAAGAAAAAAAAGTACCAATAAATTGTATTTTTAATAGAATTCCAAGAGATAAGAAGAAAACAGGGAAAAGATAATGATAATAATGATGAAACAGATGATTCTCATAATGATGTTAGTATTAATCATTAAATAAAAATAAAGTTTTGTAGATAAGAATGAAACGTAATAGAAACATTTTAAAATAGTGTTGATGGGAAAAAAAGCTTAATTTTTCAATTTAGTTTATATTTAAAACTCATCATAAAAACAAGCAAAATGTTAGTAAATTCATTGCAGAAAGAAGGTATTTAAAGGAAAAATAATAACAATTCTAGAACTATACATTATATATTTAAACTTTTTCTATTTGCATTTTAACAACTGTTTCAATTTGTTGCTGTTGTTTAGTTTTCTTCTTTTGTATGCTGCTGGGTATTAGCTGCACATCAGCATTGGCACGTGTAGACAATAATTGGTCTCATAGGCGACCAAACATTACAGTGACCCAAAATCAACGGGGTCAAGCTGGTTATCGACCAGCCAATGTTGGCTATCAACAACCTTTAGTACATAATCAAACTCATGCACATTCATACAACCAACATCAACAGCAGCAGCAATGGCAACAACAGACCAACAATCGTTCTCAATACAATCAACCTGGCTATAGACCAGCCATAAATAATCCTGCTCAAGTTAATAACTATAGACCACAACAACCTTCGTATGGTCAAGGAACATTTAATCAAACACGTCCTGCACCGAATCAACCTCAATATCCTACATATGGACAAAGTTCTTTTAATCAAACACGTCCTGCATGGCAGCCACAACCATCGCAATATCCCGCCTATGGACAACAAAACACCTTAAATCATACAAAACCTCAACTACCCATCAATCCACAATATCCCGCCTATGGACAACAAAACACCTTAAATCATACAAGACCTAGTTTCCCTCTACCTTCGGCTCCTCAAGTTCCTGCTTATCCTATACTACCAAATAATCCCAACAATAAACCAGCAATGCCTTCAAATTCTTGGACTCCACCCGCAAATCAAACCCTTATATATCCTCAACTACCTAATAAAGATATGCCACCAGCTTCTCCAGCTATTGGCAGTAATGGTATACCTTTAGCACCTCTACAACCAGCTCCTCAAAACCCTCAAGGCCCTCATAATTGGCATTCTGGAGGTCAAGCCGTTTTAAGCTATGGTCCGGGTCATTATCCCTTGCCAGCAGGTAATACAAATAAAACTCCACCTTCACAGCAGGGCAGCAGTAATCCTTATGCAAATATGTTTAATTAATATTGAGAGAAGGATTTTGTAAATGTTTGAGAGAAATAAATTATTAAAAAAAGCACTATAATTGAACAAATATTTTAAAGTGATCAACAAATTTGAGGTAAGGAGATCATAGGTTAATAAAAGCGTTCCCAGTATTTACAAATTACATATTCTGAATTCTTAAAGATGTCCGTCAATCTTTGGGAATGTTTACAAAAATACTAAATTTCTATATCTGATTTGGTAGCATTTTGGTCAGGGCCCTTCAGAATTGTAGGAAGTGGTCAGATCATTTTTGTCTAATACTATCCTAATGCCATACTTATAGAGAAGTGTTAATTATAGACCGATCATCATACAATTCGAAGAATTTTTGGTTCATATAAAAATGTAAATGTAAAATTTGATTCCATTTCTATTTACAAAACTATAATCTTTAATCTTAAAATTTAAAGAAACTGGCCCATAATAACAACACACACACTTGACCTTGCATGACCTTTAATAAAAAGGTTAATTATATTGTAAATTACACTAGTCTAGATTGGTTTCCCTGTTAATGTGCTTTAATAAAAGACTTGTGTTAAATTTAATGTGTGTTTAATATTTAAAGACTCGCACATGTTGGAATTTTTAAAATTAAATTAATTTTAAGTTCCAAAAATGCAATAACAACGCCCTCTAGTGTTCAGTAGGAAAACAATATGAAAGTGGTTTGTGTCTAAAATATGCCACCGCACTGTGTTGAAATTTAAACTAATCAAACTGTTAAATTTAAACACAAACGTTTCATAGAACGAGGTCAAATAACAAATATATTAGATGAAGTTTTTTTAAGAAAGCTGATGGATGATGAAGTTTTCTATAGAAAACTGATCGATGATGAAGTTTTCTATAGAAAACTAATCGATTATGAAGTTTTCTATAGAAAACTGATCGATGATGTATTTTTTCTATAGAACACTGATCGATGATGTAGTTTTCTATAGAAAACTGATCGATGATGTAGTTTTCTTTAGAAAATTGATCGATGATGAAGTTTTCTATAGAAAACTGATCTATGATGTAGTTTTTTATAGAAAACTGATCGATGATGAAGTTTTCTAAAGTAAACTGATCGTTGATGGAATTTTCTATAGAAAGCTGATCGATGGTGATGTTTTCTTTAGAAAAATAATCGATGTTGAAGTTTTCTACAGAAAAGTGATCGCTGACGAAGTCTTCTATAGAAAGGTGATCGACGATGAAGTTTTCTCTAGAAAAATTATAGACGATAAAGTTTCACTAATTTTTCAATTGGAAGTTTATTTAAGGATCTAAAACTGATTTAATGGGAAATATGAGTGATCACAGATTTTTCAGTATTTTCGGGGCGCTATTTATATTTCGATATTTTCGGGAAATTTTAGTGATCGACTATGAAGTTTTCAATATTTTCTTAATTGAAGCGTTATATAGGGATCTATAGCAGATTTTAAGTTTAAATTTTTCGGGAAATTTTATTGATCACAGATATTCACAATTTTCCAAATTGGAGCATTGTTTAAAGGTCTATAGCCGATTTTAAATTTGTTATATAAAAATTGGCTTTTGGTGGAAAATATGAATTTGTAAGGACTATAGTACCCTGGTTGCTTCGCTACCCTAACGAATTTAATTTTTTATCAAATTTTTTTTACTTTTATAGAAAATTATAATTAAATATTTTTAAAGGTTTCTATTTAGGTTCAATATTATCGAAAATTATCGCATGACTATATTCGCATTCAATAAGGAACGTGTTATTTTTAATTTCATGCCTTTAGCTTCCACATTATACAAAATTTCAAAAAGTACTATTTGAAGGTAGGAACAAGTATCAAAAAATACCTCTTATAGATTATAATTCAATTAAAAATGTTTATGTTTCAGTATAATTTGATGAACGAAAAAGTACCAAAACGTTCCTCATTAACTGAGGTCATTCTAACTTCCTTTCAACTCTACCTTTAATCATTTCCCCCACTATATATTGTCTTCAAATATTTTTTTTTATTATTGTAATCTAAAAAAAAAGATACGAATACAAAATGAAACTGAATAAAATTACATATTGCAACAATTATAAAGCAATTAATATTACTTATACGTACCCAACAACCAAACCACTGCCCATTAGAGACAAAACGAAATGAACTGATATCATTTCTTCGCAAAAGGCATGCAAAATTTATGCATGAATGCAAAATGCATTTTTTTTTATAAATAATTATGACTTATAAAAAATTATTACAAAATATTTGATAGATAATGATCGCTAAAATGCCATAAGTGATAAACAGCAACAAAACGGCTAATGTTTGTAACACCAAACTGAAAAAAAAAAGACTTTGGCAAACAAAGTGAACAGTAAGGGGAGATTAAGGGAAAAATATGGACAGAAGCGCGAGGTACATAAATAAATCAAATTACAGTGGCATATGCATTAGAGCCTCCTAATAAGGAGAAAGTGTTTGGAAATAGAAGAGCAGCCTGAGCTGCATTTGCTTTTTAAAATTATGACAGGCCTCTTTGTGTTTATGATTATCTATATAAAATCGGTTTAATTTAAAAGTTGGAAGCAGATTTGTAGAGAATTTCAAACTTAGAGGGTGGTTAGTGAACAAATATAAAAAGTATTTAAAAATGAAATTGGTGAGTTTTCTTTTAATAAAAACTATTTGTTAAAAATATTAATGTTATTATTTTTGTTTAAGCTTTTGGTTATAGTATTGGCTATATTGTCGGCTAATGTTAAGGCCAGCATTATACCAGCAAATCCCATAACTACTACCTATGCTTTGCCTCATACTCCGGTAGCTACTTCCTATCAAGTTGTGGCACGCAATGTTAATCGTGTACTGGTGCCGCATGTACCTTCAGTAGCTTATCCCGGTTATGCCTCCTCGTGGGGCAGTTATCCCTATAACTATCGTTATGGTTTTGGCTATGGTTATCCTTATGGTCATGTTCACAACTATGGCTATGGTATTGGTTATCCTTATGGTTATGGAGCCAGTGTTTGGTAATTCTTTAATTATTTTAATAGATTAACTTTAAGACTGTGTAAAACCAAAAAAAAAAAAAAAGAAAGAACAAAATAAAAACACCCACCATCCCTTGTAATCATCATAATATTTAGCACAATATGTTAAATATTCTTTAATAAAAACAAATAAATAAAAAACAATCTAAAAGGTCACTCAACCTTCTTGGGGTTTTCTTATTATTATTGTATTTTCTTTTTGTTAAAAAGTAAAACACAACCTTGGCATGATTTTTATATTAATTTTTTTTTAGTTTAACAACCTAAAAAAACCAAACAAATACACACATTTAATAAAACCAAAACAAACCATAAATTGTATGTTAAAAAAAAATAAATAAACATTAATAATTACGTGCTCCCACTACTGCATTTAGCAGTTACACAGAAAAAAATAGACAAACTTTTTTTTCAATAAACACATGTTATTAATAAATATTACAAAATTCAATAAAAAAGCTCATTAATTTAATAAATTTTTTATCAATACGGCAAAATTAAAAATATCACTCAATAAAAAGTAGTTGATAAAGAAATTATCGAATTTTCTCATATATTCAATAAACAGTGTTGCAAAATTAAATAATTTGTCTAATTTTTTTGAATTTTGACGGTTATTTCACGTTTTTTCATTCATTTTTTTGCCTTTTCAGTAAAAAAAAATATTCTTTGGCAACAACAACAACCTAGAAACAAAAAATTCTGCATTTTTTCTCAACAAAGAAGAAAAATAACGGTTATATTTTTTGTTTTGCTTCTGCTTTTTGCAAAAAAAACCTGTTTCTTAGAGTATTAAGAATCCTGAATAGACAAAACAATGTAGTTTTTGTTTCTTTTTATTTTAGTTTATGATTAGTTGACGTTTGATCTTCTTAAGTGAAAGTGTTTTATATCGTGCGTGTGTAAAAAAGTTAAATAAAATTAAAATATAAATTAAACTAAATAGTAATTAAACTATGTATATAATTACATATAATAGTTATATACATATATAATAGTTATATAATAATTTAATTTGCCAAAATGGTTAGTATCAGTTGTTTTATGTGCAGTGACGTGTTTGATTGCCCAGAGAAGTTTTTAACACATTTAAAATTACACTATACTCCTCCTGGAACAGTGTACATTTGTAATGTTGAAAATTGTTACCAAAGATTTAGTTTAAAATATAATTTTAAAATGCACATTTTAAAACATTTTAAAAAAGTAAAAGTGAAGAGATTAATGCAAGTTGTGACGATTCAATTATATTAACAGAGAATGTAGAATCAGAAACCCCAAATGTTCCTAAATTTAATTACAATGATTTATTACAAAACGTAAATACCTCCATAAACAAATTTGTAATTCAAATGCATTCTAACAATAATTACACTCGATCTGATATTATAAAATTACAAAAATTAATAGAAAATAATATAGTAACTCCGATTTTAAATTTCATTCAAAATTCAGAAGCAGGTAAAATGGGGTTATCTATATGACAATAAATGTTTCATTGGACGATTTTTTAAATGATGTAGATATATTTGCGGTTATATGTATTTGTAAAACTAAATCTGATGACATTCTTATATGTGGTCAAAAAGTTACAACTATTTATGACTCTCACTTTGCAGCTTATGAAATAAAAAGTATTTTCAAATACTTTCGAAATTATTACACTAAATAATGTTGTAGGACCGCCAGTTGAAAAAGTTGAAACTTCTCTGTTAAATTACATGAATTTTATAAAAGTGTGTACTAATACATGTCTTCTATAGGATAATATGAATACAGTTGTTGACAACACTCTACTTGACTTGTTAATCGAATGGGATTTGGAACATCTTCATAATCATTTTACTGGTAAGAATTTTCAACTACATTGCTAATATAAATCGAACTACACAAAATAATGCATACATTTCTTCCAGAACATCGAATAACAACTAAAGTTTTAAAATTTTAAAACCTGACCACATACGAACACTTTTTCAAGGTCTTGCAGTCGGGGACCAAGCTCTATTTGAATCAAACTTAGAAAGCTGGAGAAAAGATGCCTGTGGTACATTAACAACTTCCCCACAAAACGTAATCGCAAAACAAGCAATTTGTTCTGTATTGACCATGCTTCAAAATACAAAAAATGGAAGATCAATTTTACAGTATTATGAGGAAAACAAAATCCTCCACGAAGAGCAGAGGCAGTTGCTTATTAAAACTATTGCAGCTTATATTGAATCCAAGGATATGACTTACTCGATGACCGATTGTAAGGAAATGGAAAAAGAAATATGCTCCATTTTTCCCACCGAACAATTGGTAAGCTTTATTTCTTTAGAATTTTCACAATTTATTCATGAATTTTTTTTATTTCAGGAATATTACAACAATGGGAAAAGAGGAAAGTTATATTCCAAAATTTATAATTTAAAAAGGCTTTTCAAACAAGTTCTTCAACCTAAAGAGCCTGCTCAGGAGGAATGTCATCAAGAATATGGTATAAATACATATATTGATGTAGAAATACTTATAATAATAATTATTTTTTTTAGTTTCAGAATCAGATGCCAAATATGCTGTTGAAAATCTCCGTAGTAAAGGTATATCAGCTGACGATTTCGATATCTTTTGGAGAAAGTGCTCGCAATATAGATTTAAACAAATGATAGAATCTAAGTCCACTGCAGATATCTTACATGAATGGCCGGAGTACACAAGACCTTCTGGATTCCAGCTGGTAAGAAATCTAAATTTAATAAATATGTAAATGATCAAATTTTAAAATTTTTTTTAAATTAATTTTAAAAACAATATATATATTAAACTTTGATGAATTTCAAATGTGATTATGTATTATATATAGTATTGATAACTTTCAGATTGATATTGACTTCCATTTAAATATAAGGATGCTATGGATTTGACATCAAGATGGAATACATACGAGAACAAATTGTTATATTTGCTGACAACAAAAATTACCAGTTCTTTTGTATCACAACAACTAAAAACGTTAACTTCATGCAATCAAGGTATCAAAAAGTTTTTTGTTTGTGCTATTATTTCTATTTAAAGACTTATTATTTTCAGAATCAAAACGTTTGGAATAATTTGGAATCTTCACTACTTGTTTTCCCCCACAACAAAAGTTATAATGGATGAAAAAGGGGCCAAATTAAGGAAAAATTTTCAGTGTCCGATTCTCAAGAGGCATTCGCTATAATTGCAAATACACAACAAGAACTTAACGTTAAGCTAAATTTGTTAAAGATTCAAAAATTAAATATACAGCCAAAACTTTTAATTATTGGCAGTGTTTTAGATGTAAAAGAAATTTTTGTGTACTTCGATGACATAAAATATCCTATGTGTAGAGTTTTTAACAGCTGTTGACATATTATTCAAATATTTTTTGTTTTCAATTTGGAATTTCCCAAAGAATCAGAATTATTTTCAATTTCTTACAAGTATTTTTTTATGAAATAAAACAGATAAAAATTTACAAAAATTTTTACTATTAAAAATGAGATTTTAAATCTAAGTGATTTGTAATGTAATTTGGTTATGATAAACTCATAATATCTATAGTACAAAATTCTATTTTATGTTTCGTATACATTTTTGAATTAAAAATAAAATTGTTTTTTTTTTTTAATTATATAAACTCAATTTTATGTACAAATATCTTAAATATATATATTTATATTGAATAAACAGCAATATTTTGATTTAATTTAAAATAAAAAACCATACAAATTTAAAAGCATTTCATTTAAAGAAAAAATATTTGAAATTTGGAATAAATTCAACAACATTTTGTGAATTATTCCAAATTTCAAATTTTTTCTTTAAATGAAATGCTTTTAAATTTGTATGGTTTTTTATTTTAAATTAAATCAAAATATTGCTGTTTATTCAATATAATATATATAATTTAAGATATTTGTACATAAAATTGAGTTTATATAATTAAAAAAAAAAACAATTTTATTTTTTAATTCAAAATGTATACGAAAATAAAATAGAATTTTGTACTATAGATATTATGAGTTTATCATAACCAAATTACATTACAAATCACTTAGATTTAAAATCTCATTTTAATAGTAAAATTTTTTGTAAATTTTTTATCTGTTTTTATTTCATAAAAAAATTACTTGTAAGAGAAATGAAAAATAATTCTGATTCTTTGGGAAATTCCAAATTGAAACAAAAAATATTTTGAATAATATGTCAACAGCTGTTTTAAAACTCTACACATAGGATATTTTATGTCATCGAAGTACACAAAAAATTTCTTTTTACATCTAAAACACTGCCAATAATTAAAGTTTTGGCTGTATATTTAATTTTTTGAATCTTTAACAAATTTAGCTTAACGTTAAGTTCTTGTTGTGTATTTGCAATTATAGCGAATGCTCTTGAGAATCGGACACCTGAAAATTTTTTCCTTAATTTGGCCCCTTTTTCATCCATTATAACTTTTTGTTGGTGGGGGAAACAAGTAGTGAAGATTCCAAATATTCCAAACGTTTTTGATTCTGAAAATTAATAAGTCTTTAAATAGAAATAATAGCACAAACAAAAACTTTTTGATACCTTGATTGCCATGAAGTTAACGTTTTTAGTTGTTGTGATACAAAAGAACTGGTAATTTTTGTTGTCAGCAAATATAACAATTTGTTCTCGTATGTATTCCATCTTGATGTCAAATCCATAGCATCCTTATATTTTAAATGGAAGTCAATCAATCATGAAAGTTATCAATACTATATATAATACATAATCACATTTGAAATTCATCAAAGTTTTTAATATATATATTGTTTTTAATTAATTTAAAAAATTTTAAAATTTGATCATTTACATATTTATTAAATTTAGATTTCTTACCAGCTGGAATCCAGAAGGTCTTGTGTACTCCGGCCATTCATGTAAGATATCTGCAGTGGACTTAGATTTCTATCATTTGTTTTAAATCTATATTGCGAAGCACTTTCTCCAAAGATATCGAAATCGTCAGCTGATATACCTTTACTACGGAGATTTTCAACAGCATATTGGCATCTGATTCTGAAACTAAAAAAATAATTATTATTATAAGTATTTCTACATCAATATATGTATTTATACAATATTCTTGATGACATTCCTCCTGAGCAGGCTCTTTAGGTGAAGAACTTGTTTTTGAAAGCCTTTTTAAATTATAAATTTTGGAATATAACTTTCCTCTTTTCCCATTGTTGTAATATTCCTGAAATAAAAAAATTCATGAATAAATTGTGAAAATTCTAAAGAAATAAAGCTTACCAATTGTTCGGTGGGAAAAATGGAGCATATTTCTTTTCCATTTCCTTACAATCGGTATCGAGTAAGTCATATCCTTGGATTCAATATAAGCTGCAATAGTTTTAATAAGCAACTGCCTCTGCTCTTCGTGGAGGATTTTGTTTTCCTCATAATACTGTAAAATTGATCTTCCATTTTTTGTATTTTGAAGCATGGTCAATACAGAACAAATTGCTTGTTTTGCGATTACGTTTTGTGGGGAAGTTGTTAATGTACCACAGGCATCTTTTCTCCAGCTTTCTAAGTTTGATTCAAATAGAGCTTGGTCCCCGACTGCAAGACCTTGAAAAAGTGTTCGTATGTGGTCAGGTTTTAAAATTTTTAAAACTTTAGTTGTTATTCGATGTTCTGGAAGAAAATGTATGCATTATTTTGTGTAGTTCGATTTATATTAGCAATGTAGTTGAAAATTCTTACCAGTAAAATGATTATGAAGATGTTCCAAATCCCATTCGATTAACAAGTCAAGTAGAGTGTTGTCAACAACTGTATTCATATTATCCTATATAAGACATGTATTAGTACACACTTTATAAAATTCATGTAATTTAACAGAGAAGTTTCAACTTTTTCAACTGGCGGTCCTACAACATTATTAGTGTAATAATTTCGAAAGTATTTGAAATACTTTTTATTTCATAAGCTGCAAAGTGAGAGTCATAAATAGTTGTAACTTTTTGACCACATATAAGAATGTCATCAGATTTAGTTTTACAAATACATATAACCGCCAAATATATCTACATCATTTAAAAATCGTCCAATGAAACATTTATTGTCATATAGATAACCCCATTTTACTGCTTCTGAATTTTGAATGAAATTTAAAATCGGAGTTACTATATTATTTTCTATTAATTTTTGTAATTTTATAATATCAGATCGAGTGTAATTATTGTTAGAATGCATTTGAATTACAAATTTGTTTATGGAGGTATTTACGTTTTGTAATAAATCATTGTAATTAAATTTAGGAACATTTGGGGTTTCTGATTCTACATTCTCTGTTAATATAATTGAATCGTCACAACTTGCATTAATCTCTTCACTTTTACTTTTTTTAAAAATGTTTTAAAATGTGCATTTTAAAATTATATTTTAAACTAAATCTTTGGTAACAATTTTCAACATTACAAATGTACACTGTTCCAGGAGGAGTATAGTGTAATTTTAAATGTGTTAAAAACTTCTCTGGGCAATCAAACACGTCACTGCACATAAAACAACTGATACTAACCATTTTGGCAAATTAAATTATTATATAACTATTATATATGTATATA
Organism: Lucilia sericata; assembly: GCF_015586225.1. NCBI lineage: Eukaryota > Metazoa > Arthropoda > Insecta > Diptera > Calliphoridae > Lucilia > Lucilia sericata. The sequence continues at coordinate 36,320 of NW_023996259.1, read as the reverse complement.
ACTATTATATGTAATTATATACATAGTTTTAATTACTATTTAGTTTAATTTATATTTTAATTTTATTTAACTTTTTTACACACGCACGATATAAAACACTTTCACTTAAGAAGATCAAACGTCAACTAATCATAAACTAAAATAAAAAGAAACAAAAACTACATTGTTTTGTCTATTCAGGATTCTTAATACTCTAAGAAAACAGGTTTTTTTTTGCAAAAAGCAGAAGCAAAACAAAAAATATAACCGTTATTTTTCTTCTTTGTTGAGAAAAAATGCAGAATTTTTTGTTTCTAGGTTGTTGTTGTTGCCAAAGAATATTTTTTTTTACTGAAAAGGCAAAAAAATGAATGAAAAAACGTGAAATAACCGTCAAAATTCAAAAAATTAGACAAATTATTTAATTTTGCAACACTGTTTATTGAATATATGAGAAAATTCGATAATTTCTTTATCAACTACTTTTTATTGAGTGATATTTTAATTTTGCCGTATTGATAAAAAATTTATTAAATTAATGAGCTTTTTTATTGAATTTTGTAATATTTATTAATAACATGTGTTTATTGAAAAAAAAGTTTGTCTATTTTTTTCTGTGTAACTGCTAAATGCAGTAGTGGGAGCACGTAATTATTAATGTTTATTTATTTTTTTTTAACATACAATTTATGGTTTGTTTTGGTTTTATTAAATGTGTGTATTTGTTTGGTTTTTTTAGGTTGTTAAACTAAAAAAAAATTAATATAAAAATCATGCCAAGGTTGTGTTTTACTTTTTAACAAAAAGAAAATACAATAATAATAAGAAACCCCAAGAAGGTTGAGTGACCTTTTAGATTGTTTTTTTATTTATTTGTTTTTATTAAAGAATATTTAACATATTGTGCTAAATATTATGATGATTACAAGGGATGGTGGGTGTTTTTATTTTGTTCTTTCTTTTTTTTTTTTTTTGGTTTTACACAGTCTTAAAGTTAATCTATTAAAATAATTAAAGAATTACCAAACACTGGCTCCATAACCATAAGGATAACCAATACCATAGCCATAGTTGTGAACATGACCATAAGGATAACCATAGCCAAAACCATAACGATAGTTATAGGGATAACTGCCCCACGAGGAGGCATAACCGGGATAAGCTACTGAAGGTACATGCGGCACCAGTACACGATTAACATTGCGTGCCACAACTTGATAGGAAGTAGCTACCGGAGTATGAGGCAAAGCATAGGTAGTAGTTATGGGATTTGCTGGTATAATGCTGGCCTTAACATTAGCCGACAATATAGCCAATACTATAACCAAAAGCTTAAACAAAAATAATAACATTAATATTTTTAACAAATAGTTTTTATTAAAAGAAAACTCACCAATTTCATTTTTAAATACTTTTTATATTTGTTCACTAACCACCCTCTAAGTTTGAAATTCTCTACAAATCTGCTTCCAACTTTTTAAATTAAACCGATTTTATATAGATAATCATAAACACAAAGAGGCCTGTCATAATTTTAAAAAGCAAATGCAGCTCAGGCTGCTCTTCTATTTCCAAACACTTTCTCCTTATTAGGAGGCTCTAATGCATATGCCACTGTAATTTGATTTATTTATGTACCTCGCGCTTCTGTCCATATTTTTCCCTTAATCTCCCCTTACTGTTCACTTTGTTTGCCAAAGTCTTTTTTTTTTTCAGTTTGGTGTTACAAACATTAGCCGTTTTGTTGCTGTTTATCACTTATGGCATTTTAGCGATCATTATCTATCAAATATTTTGTAATAATTTTTTATAAGTCATAATTATTTATAAAAAAAATGCATTTTGCATTCATGCATAAATTTTGCATGCCTTTTGCGAAGAAATGATATCAGTTCATTTCGTTTTGTCTCTAATGGGCAGTGGTTTGGTTGTTGGGTACGTATAAGTAATATTAATTGCTTTATAATTGTTGCAATATGTAATTTTATTCAGTTTCATTTTGTATTCGTATCTTTTTTTTTAGATTACAATAATAAAAAAAAATATTTGAAGACAATATATAGTGGGGGAAATGATTAAAGGTAGAGTTGAAAGGAAGTTAGAATGACCTCAGTTAATGAGGAACGTTTTGGTACTTTTTCGTTCATCAAATTATACTGAAACATAAACATTTTTAATTGAATTATAATCTATAAGAGGTATTTTTTGATACTTGTTCCTACCTTCAAATAGTACTTTTTGAAATTTTGTATAATGTGGAAGCTAAAGGCATGAAATTAAAAATAACACGTTCCTTATTGAATGCGAATATAGTCATGCGATAATTTTCGATAATATTGAACCTAAATAGAAACCTTTAAAAATATTTAATTATAATTTTCTATAAAAGTAAAAAAAATTTGATAAAAAATTAAATTCGTTAGGGTAGCGAAGCAACCAGGGTACTATAGTCCTTACAAATTCATATTTTCCACCAAAAGCCAATTTTTATATAACAAATTTAAAATCGGCTATAGACCTTTAAACAATGCTCCAATTTGGAAAATTGTGAATATCTGTGATCAATAAAATTTCCCGAAAAATTTAAACTTAAAATCTGCTATAGATCCCTATATAACGCTTCAATTAAGAAAATATTGAAAACTTCATAGTCGATCACTAAAATTTCCCGAAAATATCGAAATATAAATAGCGCCCCGAAAATACTGAAAAATCTGTGATCACTCATATTTCCCATTAAATCAGTTTTAGATCCTTAAATAAACTTCCAATTGAAAAATTAGTGAAACTTTATCGTCTATAATTTTTCTAGAGAAAACTTCATCGTCGATCACCTTTCTATAGAAGACTTCGTCAGCGATCACTTTTCTGTAGAAAACTTCAACATCGATTATTTTTCTAAAGAAAACATCACCATCGATCAGCTTTCTATAGAAAATTCCATCAACGATCAGTTTACTTTAGAAAACTTCATCATCGATCAGTTTTCTATAAAAAACTACATCATAGATCAGTTTTCTATAGAAAACTTCATCATCGATCAATTTTCTAAAGAAAACTACATCATCGATCAGTTTTCTATAGAAAACTACATCATCGATCAGTGTTCTATAGAAAAATACATCATCGATCAGTTTTCTATAGAAAACTTCATAATCGATTAGTTTTCTATAGAAAACTTCATCATCGATCAGTTTTCTATAGAAAACTTCATCATCCATCAGCTTCTTAAAAAAACTTCATCTAATATATTGTTATTTGACCTCGTTCTATGAAACGTTTGTGTTTAAATTTAACAGTTTGATTAGTTTAAATTTCAACACAGTGCGGTGGCATATTTTAGACACAAACCACTTTCATATTGTTTTCCTACTGAACACTAGAGGGCGTTGTTATTGCATTTTTGGAACTTAAAATTAATTTAATTTTAAAAATTCCAACATGTGCGAGTCTTTAAATATTAAACACACATTAAATTTAACACAAGTCTTTTATTAAAGCACATTAACAGGGAAACCAATCTAGACTAGTGTAATTTACAATATAATTAACCTTTTTATTAAAGGTCATGCAAGGTCAAGTGTGTGTGTTGTTATTATGGGCCAGTTTCTTTAAATTTTAAGATTAAAGATTATAGTTTTGTAAATAGAAATGGAATCAAATTTTACATTTACATTTTTATATGAACCAAAAATTCTTCGAATTGTATGATGATCGGTCTATAATTAACACTTCTCTATAAGTATGGCATTAGGATAGTATTAGACAAAAATGATCTGACCACTTCCTACAATTCTGAAGGGCCCTGACCAAAATGCTACCAAATCAGATATAGAAATTTAGTATTTTTGTAAACATTCCCAAAGATTGACGGACATCTTTAAGAATTCAGAATATGTAATTTGTAAATACTGGGAACGCTTTTATTAACCTATGATCTCCTTACCTCAAATTTGTTGATCACTTTAAAATATTTGTTCAATTATAGTGCTTTTTTTTAATAATTTATTTCTCTCAAACATTTACAAAATCCTTCTCTCAATATTAATTAAACATATTTGCATAAGGATTACTGCTGCCCTGCTGTGAAGGTGGAGTTTTATTTGTATTACCTGCTGGCAAGGGATAATGACCCGGACCATAGCTTAAAACGGCTTGACCTCCAGAATGCCAATTATGAGGGCCTTGAGGGTTTTGAGGAGCTGGTTGTAGAGGTGCTAAGGTATACCATTACTGCCAATAGCTGGAGAAGCTGGTGGCATATCTTTATTAGGTAGTTGAGGATATATAAGGGTTTGATTTGCGGGTGGAGTCCAAGAATTTGAAGGCATTGCTGGTTTATTGTTGGGATTATTTGGTAGTATAGGATAAGCAGGAACTTGAGGAGCCGAAGGTAGAGGGAAACTAGGTCTTGTATGATTTAAGGTGTTTTGTTGTCCATAGGCGGGATATTGTGGATTGATGGGTAGTTGAGGTTTTGTATGATTTAAGGTGTTTTGTTGTCCATAGGCGGGATATTGCGATGGTTGTGGCTGCCATGCAGGACGTGTTTGATTAAAAGAACTTTGTCCATATGTAGGATATTGAGGTTGATTCGGTGCAGGACGTGTTTGATTAAATGTTCCTTGACCATACGAAGGTTGTTGTGGTCTATAGTTATTAACTTGAGCAGGATTATTTATGGCTGGTCTATAGCCAGGTTGATTGTATTGAGAACGATTGTTGGTCTGTTGTTGCCATTGCTGCTGCTGTTGATGTTGGTTGTATGAATGTGCATGAGTTTGATTATGTACTAAAGGTTGTTGATAGCCAACATTGGCTGGTCGATAACCAGCTTGACCCCGTTGATTTTGGGTCACTGTAATGTTTGGTCGCCTATGAGACCAATTATTGTCTACACGTGCCAATGCTGATGTGCAGCTAATACCCAGCAGCATACAAAAGAAGAAAACTAAACAACAGCAACAAATTGAAACAGTTGTTAAAATGCAAATAGAAAAAGTTTAAATATATAATGTATAGTTCTAGAATTGTTATTATTTTTCCTTTAAATACCTTCTTTCTGCAATGAATTTACTAACATTTTGCTTGTTTTTATGATGAGTTTTAAATATAAACTAAATTGAAAAATTAAGCTTTTTTTCCCATCAACACTATTTTAAAATGTTTCTATTACGTTTCATTCTTATCTACAAAACTTTATTTTTATTTAATGATTAATACTAACATCATTATGAGAATCATCTGTTTCATCATTATTATCATTATCTTTTCCCTGTTTTCTTCTTATCTCTTGGAATTCTATTAAAAATACAATTTATTGGTACTTTTTTTTTCTTCCAAAGAATTGTTTATTTTTGTTTTGTTTTTTGTTTAAATAATTCCAGCATAGAAAAATATAATAATTATAATAACAATAGAACCGAACAACTAATTAATTTTTATTAATTGAAAAATTACGCCTCTTAAAACTAGCAAAAATCAAATGCATTTTTATGTCATTTATAATTGAAGATCTTTGAGTCGACCTCTTCTTTAACCTCTAGCAATGGGGAATAGACCCTCACAGCTTCCTCGACGCACGATTTCGATATCTGCAAAGAAAGAATAAGTAGATGATTTTGTTAATATTTCTTCAAAGTAGCACACGACCTCTATATAAAATGCTCATTATTGATCAGCTCTCTTCAGATTTCTTTCAATATCGTCAGTTCTCTATAACAAAAACTTTATTGTCCATCAGTTTTCTACAGAAAACTTCATCAACCATCAGCAGTTCTAGAAATCTGCTTGATCATTGATCAGTTTTTTCTATATAAATCTTTATCATCGATCAGTTTTCTATAAATCTCATCATCATCATCGATCAGTTTTGATTTGACATACTTCATTATCCATAAGTTTTCTATAGATCCTCAATTTTCTCATTGATCAGTTTTCTATATAAACCTATATCATTGAGAAGTTTTCTTCAAAAAACTTTATGATCGGTCAGTTTTGAAAAAAAAAAACTTAATCATCGATCACTTTTCTATAGAACTTTTCAACACCGATCTGTATTCTATAGAAAATTTCACCAACGATCAGTTTCTATTGAAAAATTAAAATTATTCATTATTGATCAGTTTTTTCTATATAAAACTTTATCATCGATAAGTTTGATTTCACATACTTCCTCATTGATCAGTTTTCTATAGTAAATTTGATCAAACAGTTCTCCATAAAAAACTCTATCATTGATCAGTTTATAATCGATCGGTTTTCTATAGATCTCATCATCATCGATAAGTTTGATTTGACATATTACATTATCGATCAGTTTTCTATAGTAAACTTGATCATCAATCAATCAGTTCTCTACAGAAAAACGTTTTTATTGATCGGATTTCTTCCATCAGTTAATTATAAAAAATTTCAAAAAACTACACATTATAAATCAGTTCTCTTTATATAAAACCTTCATCATCGTTGAGTTCTCTATATAATCGTCGATCGGTTTAATTTGGAAATCTTTAAAATCGATCAGTTTGATTTGGATAAGTTCTTTATCGATCAGTTTTTCTCTAGAAGATTTCAACATTGATCAGTTATTATCAATTCTCTTTAAAAACATTCATCATTGAACAGTTTTCTATTTTTAAAAATCATCATTATCGATCAGTTTCCGCAGAAAATATTATCATTGTTCAATTTTCATCAGTTTACAATGACTCTAATTGCTACATGTTTTCAATAAAAAAAACAAATATTCATACTTTTAATATATTTATTGCCCTGATAAGTGTGCATCTCAAAAAATATCTTTAATGGGTTATGGAACCTTGTGACCTTGTCTTTATTTTATTTTTGTTATTTTTACTTTTTATCTCGTAATGACTTTTTCTTACTTAATACTCATATAACTCAAAAAAAAGTAAAATAATTAAACATTTATTTTCAATAAATACTGCATTTACCGGTTTCATTTTGACAATTTGACGTTTAAATATTTTGCGCACTTTTTTCTTTGGTGTCATATGCAACGTACTTGAGCTGTTGTTTAAAAACATTAAAAACGGAACTTGTTTTTAGTCTTTTGTTTAATTTTAAACATGTGCGATAAATTTTGGCGCCCGTGAATTTTTTGTTTTTGTATGATAATCAATATTTTATTTATAATTGAATTGGATGTAAAAAAAAATGCAAGGTTTTGAGCACAGTTTAAGTAATTTGGAGGTAGGAAAATGCAGTTCGAGTTCAGTTCGAGATCAGTTCGAGTTCAGTTTTAGTGCAGTTCGAGATCAGTTCGAGTTCAGTTTTAGTGCAGTTCGAGATCAGTTCGAGTTCAGTTCTAGTTCAGTTCTAGTTCAGTTCTAGTTCAGTTCTAGTTCAGTTCTAGTTCAGTTCTAGTTCAGTTCTAGTTCAGTTCTAGTTCAGTTCTAGTTCAGTTCTAGTTCAGTTCTAGTTCAGTTCTAGTTCAGTTCTAGTTCAGTTCTAGTTCAGTTCTAGTTCAGTTCTAGTTCAGTTCTAGTTCAGTTCTAGTTCAGTTCTAGTTCAGTTCTAGTTCAGTTCTAGTTCAGTTCTAGTTCAGTTCTAGTTCAGTTCTAGTTCAGTTCTAGTTCAGTTCTAGTTCAGTCCTAGTTCAGTTTTAGTTCAGTTCTAGTTCAGTTCTAGTTCAGTTCTAGTTCAGTTCTAGTTCAGTTCTAGTAGTTCTAGTTTCAGTTATAGTTCTAGTTCTTAGTTCAGTTCTAGTTCAGTTCTAGTTCAGTTCAAGTTCAGTTCTAGTTTCAGTTCTAGTTCAGTTTAGTTCAGTTCTAGTTCAGTTCTAGTTCAGTTCTAGTTCAGTTCTAGTTCAGTTCTAGTCAGTTCTAGTTCAGTTCTAGTTCAGTTCTAGTTCAGTTCTAGTTCAGTTCTGTTCAGTTCTAGTTCAGTTCTAGTTCAGTTCTAGTTCAGTTCTAGTCAGTTCTTAGTTCTAGTTCTAGTTCAGTTCTAGTTCAGTTCTAGTTCAGTTCTAGTTCAGTTCTAGTTCAGTTCTAGTTCAGTTCTAGTTCAGTTCTAGTTCATCAGTTCTAGTTCAGTTCTAGTTCAGTTCTAGTTCAGTTCTATAGTTCAGTTCTAGTTCAGTTCTAGTCAGTTCTAGTTCAGTTCTAGTTCAGTTCTAGTTCAGGTTCTAGTTCAGTTCTAGTTCAGTTCTTAGTTCAGTTCTAGTTCAGTTCGTTCAGTTCTAGTTCAGTTCTAGTTCAGTTCTAGTGTAGTTCTAGTTTCAGTTCTAGTTCAGTTCGAGTTCAGTTCTATTAGTTAGTCAGTTCTAGTTCAGTTCTAGTTCAGTTCTAGTTCAGTTATAGTTCAGTTCTAGTTCAGTTTCTAGTTCAGTTCTAGTTCAGTTCTCGTTTCAGTTCTAGTCAGTTCTAGTTCAGTTCTAGTTCAGTCTGTTCAGTTCTAGTTCAGTTTACTTCGTCAGGTTCTAGTTCAGTTCTAGTTCAGTTCTAGTTCAGTTCTAGTTCAGTTCTAGTTCAGTTCTAGTTCAGTTCTAGTTCAGTTCTAGTTCAGTTCTAGTTCAGTTCTAGTTCAGTTCTAGTTCAGTTCTAGTTCAGTTCTAGTTCAGTTCTAGTTCAGTTCTAGTTCAGTTCTAGTTCAGTTCTAGTTCAGTTCTAGTTCAGTTCTAGTTCAGTTCTAGTTCAGTTCTAGTTCAGTTCTAGTTCAGTTCTAGTTCAGTTCTAGTTCAGTTCTAGTTCAGTTCTAGTTCAGTTCTAGTTCAGTTCTAGTTCAGTTCTAGTTCAGTTCTAGTTCAGTTCTAGTTCAGTTCTAGTTCAGTTCTAGTTCAGTTCTAGTTCAGTTCTAGTTCAGTTCAAGTTCAGTTCTAGTTCAGTTCTAGTTCAGTTCTAGTTCAGTTCTAGTTCAGTTCTAGTTCAGTTCTAGTTCAGTTCTAGTTCAGTTCTAGTTCAGTTCTAGTTCAGTTCTAGTTCAGTTCTAGTTCAGTTCTAGTTCAGTTCTAGTTCAGTTCTAGTTCAGTTCTAGTTCAGTTCTAGTTCAGTTCTAGTTCAGTTCTAGTTCAGTTCTAGTCAGTTCTAGTTCAGTAGTTCAGTTCTAGTTCAGTTCTAGTTCAGTTCTAGTTCAGTTCTAGTTCAGTTCTAGTTCAGTTCTAGTTCAGTTCTAGCTCAGTTCTAGCTCAGTTCTAGTTCAGTTCTAGTTCAGTTCTAGTTCAGTTCTAGTTCAGTTCTAGTTCAGTTCTAGTTCAGTTCTAGTTCAGTTCTAGTTCAGTTCTAGTTCAGTTCTAGTTCAGTTCTAGTTCAGTTATAGTTCAGTTCTAGTTCAGTTATAGTTCAGTTCTAGTTCAGTTCTAGTTCAGTTCTAGTTCAATTCTAGTTCAGTTCTAGTTCAGTTCTAGTTCAGTTCTAGTTCAGTTCTAGTTCACTTCTACTTCAGTTCTAGTTCAGTTCTAGTTAAGTTCTACTTCACTTCTAGTTCAGTTCTAATTCATTTCTAGTTCAGTTCTAATTCACTTCTAGTTCACTTCAAGTTCACTTCGAGTTCAGTTCTAGTTCTGTTTTAAATTAGTTCAAGTATTTGTATTTAAGTTCTCGTTTTGTCCGAGATAGTTTTAGTTCACTTCTACTAGTTAGTACATGTGATACTAAAAGCAACTAACAATTTCAAACTTTCCCTAACTGCACAACACTAGCGGACATAATTATAAACTTGGCCTTGAGTTTTTTCTACTAACCGATTTTGAACAATTAAGTGCCATTTAGCCTTAAAATAAATTCATTTAAATACGTGACTTTTTTCTACCCACTTTAACTCTGAGATAAATTACACACTTCTTAAACACATGTACAGAAATTAAGATATTAAGCTAAAAAGATCTCTGTCACATTCCAGCTAACATCTTTCTTCGCTCTCATTAAAAAACACATACATACATACCTGCTCCACATTGTCTGGCACAATTGAATTTCTGCTCATTGCCATACTGTTCGCGATTACTGGCACAAATTGGATTAAACTCTGAGGTCGTGGGACATCTACTAAAACAGTCCAAGAATTGAGGTGTAGGCGTAGTAGCTGCGGGCAATAAATGGTACCATTGTGGGTACAGCTGGTTGATTATGACAAAAACAACGGAGTTTCCGGGTGCGCAGTTGTTGTGGCAAACACTAACTGTTGCCCAGGACCTAACCAATTTTGATTGTTTAAACCGCTACCTTGAGAATTGATATTGTTCTGTCTTGGGAAATTACCAAATGGTCTTAATGATTGAACTGGAAATCTGGCTGAAATTGTTGTTGTGTGAATTGGATGCAGCTGCAAACAATTACAATAAAGATGACTGAGAAAACTGCAAATAATAAATCAAATATTTAATATTGTTTACACATTGCTGTTGATTGTTTCATTTTAATTAGTTGTTAGGGTAACAAATATTACTTTTGTTTAAAACACAATACCGGCAACATTTTTGGTGTGTTGTTACTGCGAATGTATCTAAAATTCAACTGAATCTTTAAGAGCGATGCTAGATGAATCTTTATAGCATTATGATTAGGTTTTATATTTTGTGTTTAAATTTAAACTGTAGTTATTTACCTGTGTGTTTTTTTTTTCATTCGGTTTTTTTTAAATTGTGAATCATAGTGGTCATTCATATAAAAAATATATTAAAGCAAAATCCAATTTAATCAATTGTTTATGAGTAGCAGTTCATTCTCCCGGTTTTTAAGACTTAAATAATGTTTAACTAAATCCAGTTTAAATTTTTGCGGTTTTTTAAAAAGTATCGATCCCATATTTGTTTGTTTTTAACGTTGATCAAATATGTTTTTGATATTTTGCATTTTTATGAATACATTAATTCGTCGACATAAACAAAATATTAACGGGGGATTAAATTTTAAATCAATATTAATATTTAGTTTTATTTTGATTAATAATTGCAATAAAATTATGGTAGGTCAAACTCGTTTTAAATGTAACCCTACATTTTGCATATTTCAAACATAATTAATGTGCACAGTGGGGCAGACGGGCAATGAAATGGTTGTTAATTAAAAAACTGTAAAACTTTTGAGTGTACCACAGACCTATGTAGTTTCGTTGAGTTTATCGTTAAACTCTACTTTATATCAAGTTTATCAAGTTTAGTTCAGATCTGGTTCAGTTCTAGTTTAGTTCTAATACAGTTCTAGTTCAGTTCAGTTTAAACCTAGTTCAGTTCTAGATCAGTTTTAGTTCAGTTCTAGTTCAGTTCTAGTTCAGTTCTAGTTCAGTTCTAGTTCAGTTCTAGTTCAGTTCTAGTTCAGTTCTAGTTCAGTTCTAGTTCAGTTCTAGTTCAGTTCTAGTTCAGTTCTAGTTCAGTTCTAGTTCAGTTCTAGTTCAGTTCTAGTTCATTTCTAGTTCATTCTAGTTCAGTTCTAGTTCAGTTTCTAGTTCAGTTCTAGTTCAGTTCTAGTTCAGTTCTAGTTCAGTTCTAGTTCAGTTCTAGTTCAGTTCTAGTTCAGTTCTAGTTCAGTTTAGTTCAGTTCTAGTTCAGTTCTAGTTCAGTTCTAGTTCAGATCTAGTTCAGTTCTAGTTCAGTTCTAGTTCAGTTCTAGTTCAGTTCTAGTTCAGTTCTAGTTCAGTTCTAGTTCAGTTCTAGTTCAGTTCTAGTTCAGTTCTAGTTCAGTTCTAGTTCAGTTCTAGTTCAGTTCTAGTTCAGTTCTAGTTCAGTTCTAGTTCAGTTCTAGTTCAGTTCTAGTTCAGTTCTAGTTCAGTTTCTAGTTCATTCTAGTTCATTCTAGTTCAGTTCTAGTTCAGTTCTAGTTCAGTTCTAGTTCAGTTCTAGTTCAGTCTAGTTCAGTTCAGTTCAGTTCTAGTTCAGTTGTTCAGTTCTAGTTCAGTTCTAGTTCAGTTCTAGTTCAGTTCTAGTTCAGTTCTAGTTCAGTTCTAGTTCAGTTCTAGTTCAGTTCTAGTTCAGTTCTAGTTCAGTTCTAGTTCAGTTTCTAGTTCAGTTCTAGTTCAGTTCTAGTTCAGTTCTAGTTCAGTTCTAGTTCAGTTCTAGTTCAGTTCTAGTTTAGTTCTAGTTCAGTTCTAGTTCAGTTCTAGTTCAGTTCTAGTTCAGTTCTAGTTCAGTTCTAGTTTTATTCTAGTTCAGTTCTAGTTTTATTCTAGTTCAGTTCTAGTTCAGTTCTAGTTCAGTTCTAGTTCAGTTCTAGTTCAGTTCTAGTTCAGTTCTAGTTCAGTTCTAGTTCAGTTCTAGTTCAGTTCTAGTTCAGTTCTAGTTCAGTTCTAGTTCAGTTCTAGTTCAGTTCTAGTTCAGTTCTAGTTCAGTTCTAGTTCAGTTCTAGTTCAGTTCTAGGTCAGTTCTAGTTTTGTTCTAGTTCAGTTCTAGTTCAGTTCTAGTTCAGTTCTAGTTCAGTTCTAGTTCAGTTCTAGTTCAGTTCTAGTTCAGTTCTAGTTCAGTTCTAGTTCAGTTCTAGTTCAGTTCTAGTTCAGTTCTAGTTCAGTTCTAGTTCAGTTCTAGTTCAGTTCTAGTTCATTTAGTTCAGTTCTAGTTCAGTTCTAGTTCAGTTCTAGTTCAGTTCAAGTTCAGTTCTAGTTCAGTTCTAGTTCAGTTCTAGTTCAGTTCTAGTTCAGTTCTAGTTCAGTTCTAGTTCAGTTCTAGTTCGGTTCTAGTTCAGTTCTAGTTCAGTTCTAGTTCAGTTCTAGTTCAGTTCTAGTTCAGTTCTAGTTCAGTTCTAGTTCAGTTCTAGTTCAGTTCTAGTTCAGTTCTAGTTCAGTTCTAGTTCAGTTCTAGTTCAGTTCTAGTTCAGTTCTAGTTCAGTTCTAGTTCAGTTCTAGTACAGTTCTAGTTTAGTTCCAGTTCAGTTCTAGTTCAGTTCTAGTTCAATTCTAGTTCAGTTCTAGTTCAGTTCTAGTTCAGTTCTAGTTCAGTTCTAGTTCAGTTCTAGTTCAGTTCTAGTTCAGTTCTAGTTCAGTTCTAGTTCAGTTCTAGTTCAGTTCTAGTTCAGTTCTAGTTCAGTTCTAAGTTCAGTTCTAGTTCAGTTCTAGTTCAGTTCTAGTTCAGTTCTAGTTCAGTTCTAGTTCAGTTCTAGTTCAGTTCTAGTTCAGTTCTAGTTCAGTTCTAGTTCAGTTCTAGTTCAGTTCTAGTTCAGTTCTAGTTCAGTTCTAGTTCAGTTCTAGTTCAGTTCTAGTTCAGTTCTAGTTCAGTTCTAGTTCAGTTCTAGTTCAGTTCTAGTTCAGTTCTAGTTCAGTTCTAGTTCAGTTCTAGTTCAGTTCTAGTTCAGTTCTAGTTCAGTTCTAGTTCAGTTCAAGTTCAGTTCTAGTTCAGTTCTAGTTCAGTTCTAGTTCAGTTCTAGTTCGGTTCTAGTTCAGTTCTAGTTCAGTTCTAGTTCAGTTCTAGTTCAGTTCTAGTTCAGTTCTAGTTCAGTTCTAGTACAGTTCTAGTTCAGTTCCAGTTCAGTTCTAGTTCAGTTCTAGTTCAATTCTAGTTCAGTTCTAGTTCAGTTCTAGTTCAGTTCTACTTCAGTTCTAGTTCAGTTCTAGTTCCGTTAGTTCTAGTTCAGTTCTAGTTCAGTCTAGTTCAGTTCTAGTTCAGTTCTAGTTCAGTTCTAGTTCAGTTCTAGTTCAGTTCTAGTTCAGTTCTAGTTCAGTTCTAGTTCAGTTCTAGTTCAGTTCTAGTTCAGTTCTAGTTTCTAGTTCTTCTAGTTCAGTTCTAGTTCAGTTCTAGTTCAGTTCTAGTTCAGTTCTAGTTCAGTTCTAGTTCAGTTCTAGTTCAGTTCTAGTTCAGTTTCTAGTTTTATTCTAGTTTTATTCTAGTTCAGTTCTAGTTCAGTTCTAGTTCAGTTCTAGTTCAGTTCGTTCAGTTCTAGTTCAGTTCTAGTTCAGTTCTAGTTCAGTTCTAGTTCAGTTCTAGTTCAGTTCTAGTTCTGTTCTAGTTCAGTTCTAGTTCAGTTCTAGGTCAGTTCTAGGTCAGTTCTAGTTCTAGTTCAGTTCTAGTTCAGTTCTAGTTCAGTTCTAGTTCAGTTCTAGTTCAGTTCAGTTCTAGTTCAGTTCTAGTTCGGTTCTAGTTCAGTTCTAGTTCAGCAGTTCTAGTTCAGTTCTAGTTCAGTTCTAGTTCAGTTCTAGTTCAGTTCTAGTTCAGTTCTAGTTCAGTTCTAGTTCACAGTTCAGTAGTTCTAGTTACAAGTTCAGTTCAGTTCCAGTTCAGTTCTAGTTCAGTTCTAGGTCAGTTCTAGTTCAGTTTCTAGTTCAGTTCTAGTTCAGTTCTAGTTCCAGTTCTAGTTCCGTTTCTAGTTCAGTTCTAGTTCAGTTCTAGTTCAGTTCTAGTTCAGTTCTAGTTCAGTTCTAGTTCAGTTCTAGTTCAGTTCTAGTTCAGCTTCCTAGTTCAGTTTCTAGTTCAGTTCTAGTTCAGTTCTAGTTCAGTTCTAGTTCAGTTCTAGTTCAGTTCTAGTTCAGTTCTAGTTCAGTTCTAGTTCAGTTCTAGTTCAGTTCTAGTTTCAGTTTCTAGTTCAGTTCTGTCAGATTGGTTCAGTTCATTTCAACTACAGCTCTAGTTCCGTTCAATTACAATTTGAAAGAAAACAATAACTTTTTCGTGTCGGAATTATTTATTTAACCCATAATTATTGCATTATAAGGAGTCGCTGTTATTTTCTCTCCCGGCATGTCATACATGGGCGATATATATTTCATGGAATTCTCCCATTGTTTATAACTTGGTTGTTTCGATTGCCAGCCAACAAATCCTTTAAAATATATAGACATTAACTTTTCAAATTATATTTTATAATTTTCCTTCATACCACTTGAAGTTTCTGGTAATTTATTTATGGCCATATTCTTCTCATTTGTATTTGTATTTGCATCATTAAACAAATATTTGTTTTGTTGAGTTTGCAAAACATTAATCAAATGTAAGCCACTACGTGGTCGACCACAACGACAGACAGCCACCAGTGATTTGTGCATTTCCGGTGAAACAAAATATGAATCACCCTCATTAGAATAGTTAAATGGACATGTTTGATCTAATTATTTAGAAAGTATAAAATTTGTGCTTTACTATGAACATAATTTTTTATATTTAATTTTATTTTAAATACTTATGTACCTATCAAATCTGCTTTCAATTTGTTATTAATTTTAGTTTGATTATACATTTCATTCCAGGGAGTTTCATCGTAGAATCGTGACCACTTTTTGGGATAATTTCGTCGTGATTTATACTCTGTTTCAATTTGCTCTTTGCTGGTAAGTGAATAATAGTTTATTTTTAGAAAAATGTTTTATTTGATTTAAAATAAGAGTTACATATCTGCATCAATTTATTTATTTACTGTCTATGTTATAAGTAAATATTGAAATTTATAGTTTGTTTCCGTTTGCCAGATGTTTTACATCCGCCGGATATTGTTTTTATTTATTTCAGGTTGTAGTTGACTTTTTTTATTGTATTTTGTAAAATAAACATATAAATTTAAAAACATTTTCTTTTCTGTGAGTTTGAATTGTTTATTTACTTACATTTTACCAATTTTTTTCACTGGATCCGTATTCATGTTGTTTGATTTCGTTGTTGCTGTTGGTATCTTATCCTACTATTTGTCGATTATGGAACTCAGATAGTGTACGTTGACTGCAAATAGAATACAGGTGTACTTAGTTACTTCAGTTAGTTAAGTTAAAAGGGAAGGAAACCATGGAAACATACAATAATACATTATCTATAATATGAAAATAATGCCTTCTTTATATCTGTTAAAATTTTTTTACAAAGTTTCATTATTGTTATTTTTTATTAAAAAAGGTACTTTTTGAATTTTATATATATAAATGATTTTATACCTCCCTAACATTATTAGTTCGGTTGTCAGAATACATTCATTCATCCTTCCTTACATGTGTTGGTGACTGCAGCAGACTTATTTTTTTTTCTGGTTTGGCAACCAAAAGTAAACAAACTATATTTTTAGCCTAAAATCCCTAATTTCAATAACAAATTTCACACAGATATCTACATTGTACATAGATAACTACGAATAAGATGTTTAGTGAAACAAAATTAAGTACTAGAACTGAACTAGAACTGAACTAGAACTGAACTAGAACTGAACTAGAACTGAACTAGAACTGAACTAGAACTGAACTAGAACTAAACTAGAACTGAACTAGAACTGAACTAGAATTGAACTAGAACTGAACTAGAACTGAACTAGAACTGAACTAGAACTGAACTAGAACTGAACTAGAACTGAACTAGAACTGAACTAGAACTGAACTAGAACTGAACTAAACTGAACTAGAACTAACTAGAACTGAACTGGAACTGAACTAGAACTGAACTAGAACTGAACTAGAACTGAACTAGAACTGAACTAAACTGAACTAGAACTGAACTAAAACTGAACTAGAACTGAACTAGAACTGAACTAGAACTGAGCTAGAACTGAACTAGAACTGAACTAAACTGAACTAGAACTGAACTAGAACTGAACTAGAACTGAACTAGAACTGAACTAGAACTGAACTAGAACTGAACTAGAACTGAACTAGAACTGAACTAGAACTGAACTAGAACTGAACTAGAACTGAACTAGAACTGAACTAGAACTGAACTAGAACTGAACTAGAACTGAACTAGAACTGAACTAGAACTGAACTAGAACTGAACTATAACTGAACTAGAACTGATCTAGAACTGAACTAGAACTGAACTAGAACTGAACTAGAACTGAACTAGAACTGAACTAGAACTGAACTAGAACTGAACTAGAACTGAACTAGAACTGAACAGAACTGAACTAGAACTGAACTAGAACTGAACTAGAAACTGAACTAGAACTGAACTAGAACTGAACTAGAACTGAACTAGAACTGAACTAGAACTGAACTAGAACTGAACTAGAACTGAACTAGAACTGAACTAGAACTGAACTAGAAACTGAACTAGAACTGAAACTAGAACTGAACTAACTGAAACTAGACTAACTAGAACTAAACTAGAACCTAGAACTGAACTAGAACTGAACTAGAACTGAACTAGAACTGAACTAGAACTGACTAGAACTGAACTAGAATGAACTAGAACTTGAACTAGAACTGAACTAGAACTGAACTAGAACTGAACTAGATATTTCTTATGCGTAAGGTTTGTTTGTTATTGAAAAATGGGCAATATCGGTCCACGTTTTCACATAGCCCTTATACAAGATGCCCCCGAAAAATAGCTTTAGCAGTCATAACTCTTTTAAAAGTAGAAGTGTTATATGATCCAAAGTCCCTCTACCATATTTTATGAGGATCGGTCCATTATTGACCCTACCCCCATATAATGACCCTTTCAGAAACGTCTTTATCGTCCACTACTGGCTTAAAAATACGTGTATAGTACTTAAATTCCACACAAATAAGTTTCTTATGAGCAAAAATCTCTCTACCGAGTTTTGTGAGGATGAGTCCATAACTGACCGTACTCACCATATAAGGTAACGTTCAGAAAATGACTTTAACACTCATTACTGGCTTAAAAATACGAGTATAGCAATGAAGTTATACAATTTTCATAAGTCACATTTATAGGAACGTTAATCTTTGTACCAAATTTAATACGGATCATTAAATCATCTGCATCTTAAGCCCTATTCCAAATATCAACCTAATGTTTATGGGGAGCATTCCATTTACGGCATACGGTTTGATGGTGGGTTTATAAGATTCGGCATAGCCGAATACATATAACACTCTTGCTTGTTAGAACTAAAATTTGTAACAAAATTTTAATACATTTGTAAATATTATGCACAATCTTATTAAATCTATTGCAAATTTAATCGTTTACTATTGGATTCACAAATGATTTAGTGGATCTGATTATTTTGTATATTATTAGTAATTTAGATGTTGGCCTAACAAAGAAATATATGAACATATTTACTAGGCTTTTGTCTCTGACTTTGCTAATATTCGAAAAAAAAAGTTTTTAATTGAAAATTCTTTAATTAGGAGAAAATGATTTAATAATATGTAATTCATCTTTACTAATTAAATAGTAACTCAAAGAACACATTTGGCGGCATAAGTAAGGCATCTTTTGCTACAGCATTCATTTGAAACAAAACACCGTCCTCCAACATTTACACATATTTTATTCTACAAAAATAAAATAATACACATTAATCAAAATTATTATTTCCTAAAGTTATATATTTTTTATATTTACTTCAATTTCGTTATACGTTTCAACATTTTCCAATATTGGACTAGCTGAAGCGAGAGGACTAAAGGCGGCCAATATTGCAACAATAAGGAAAATAAAATCACAAAATTTCATTTTAAAACCTTTAACTAATTAAGAATATCGGAAATATGATGTTGACTCCAATGCAAAATTTATGTCACTGTATGCAAATTGTAGTTTTGCATTAGATTAATAAATCAAAATTTGTCTTTAAATTTGTGTACACTTGACAGTTATTCTTGAATTTTATATGCGGTAAATAAGTTTCATCACTGGTATATTGTTTCAAAATAATTAAAATTGTCGTGCACAATTTTCATGTTTAAAGGTTTAAAAGAATTATAGATAAAGCATTCGAAATATTTGCAAAAATAAATTACTTTTTAAATAATTCATTTAAAACAATATAATTAAAAAGTTTTGTAAATATCAAAAACGTGAAATTGCCAATTATATTGAGTTTTCAAAACAAATGTTTTGTTAATCGTTAAAGTGAAAAATAATTTAGGAAATTTACTTTTTGACTAAGCGTGCAAGTATTTTCTACCGATTTTCGTACCGATGACAAAGTAGATATTGACTTCATAACAAATTACTAGAGAGTAGTAAAGTAGATAGTCTCAAGCTCTCCTCAATTACAATAGCCGCATAGCGGTGACTAGAACTAACTAGAACTGAACTAGAACTGAACTAGAACTGAAACTAGAACTGAACTAGAACTAAACTAGAACTGAACTAGAACTGAACTAGAACTGAACTAGAACTGACTAGAACTGAACTAGAACTAACTAGAACTAACTAGAACTGAACTAGAACTAGAACTAAACGAGAACTGAACTAAGACTAGAACTGACTAACTGACTAGAACTGAACTAGAACTGAACTAAACTGAACTAGAACTGAACTAGAAGACTGATAACTAGAACTGAACTAGAACTGAACTAGAACTGAACTAGAAACTGAACTAGAACTGAACTAGAACTGAACTAGAACTGAACTAGAACTGAACTAGAACTGAACTAGAACTGAACTAGAACTGAACTAGAACTGAACTAGAACTGAACTAGAACTGAACTAGAACTGAACTAGACTGAACTAGAACTGAACTAGAAACTGAACTAGAATAACTGGAACTGAACTAGAACTGAACTAGAACTGAACTAGAACTGAACTAGAATCTGAACTAGAACTGAACTAGAAACTGAACTAGAACTAACTGGACTGAACTAGAACTGACAAACTGAACTAGAACTGAACTAGAACTGAACTAGAAATGAACTAGAACTGAACTAGAACTAAACTAGAACTGAACTAGAACTGAACTAGAACTGAACTATAGACTGAACTAGAACTGAACTAGAACTGAACTAGAACTGAACTAGAACTGAACTAGAACTGAACTAGACTGAACTAGAACTGAACTAGAACTGAACTAGAACTGAACTAGAACTGAACTAGAACTAAACTAGAACTGAACTAGAACTGAACTAGAACTGAACTAGAACTGAACTAGATCTGAACTAGAACTGAACTAGAACTGAACTAGAACTGAACTAGAACTGAACTAGAACTGAACTAGAACTGAACTAGAACTGAACTAGAACTGAACTAGAACTGAACTAGAACTGAACTAGAACTGAACTAGAACTGAACTAGAACTGAACTAGAACTGAACTAGAACTGAACTAGAACTGAACTAGAACTGAACTAGAACTGAACTAGAACTGAACTAGAACTGAACTAGAACTGAACTAGAACTGAACTAGAACTGAACTAGAACTGAACTAGAACTGAACTAGAACTGAACTAGAACTGAACTAGAACTGAACTAGAACTGAACTAGAACTGAACTAGAACTGATCTAAAACTGAACTAGAACTAAACTAGAACTGATCTAGAACTGAACTAGAACCAGAATTACGAAAAAAGTAGTTACCATTTTTTTCCGTAAAGTTAATAATTGATTATTTTCAGTGTAGAACTAAGTTAGAACTGAACTAAAAATAAATTTTGAACTGATCGAGAACTGAAGTTGATTTGTAAATTGTTGTTATTTTCTTGCATCTGCATGCACAAAAATTCGCTTTTATTTTCGAAATTATCAGAGTATGTGTAAGATTTTTGTTTATATCTTTATTTATAGACCGATTTCTGAGAAAATACTTTATAATTGAAAATGTGTTTATTTAAATAAGAGCAAATCATTTAACAATGTGTAATCCATCCTAGGGCCATTTCAAAAATTTTCGAACAAGTTTTATACCTTAAAGGGCGTTGTTTGATGTCAATATTCTTACGTTAAAACTGTAATATTTTAATTGAGATATTGGTGAACTACAACACATAGAGAATATACACTATCGGACAAAATAAAGTGCAAAAGTACTAATACTATATTCTATCAGCGACAAAATCTGTTAAATGATTATTGAATATAGAAAATTTTTTAAAATTCGTTTAGTTAATATACAATGCTACAAAAATAACAATAAAACAAAATTATTGTACTAAAAACTTTTCTGTATAACGTCAAAAATTAAAGTAAAATCACTTTTTATTCGTACAATGATATTTAGCCTTTGTTGTGTGTTTGAAGTCATGAATCTGTTGAGACATGAAGTCTCCCAAGACCATTTTTACGCCATTTATTTCAGGATTTTTATTAAAAATGCTCGTGTATTGCTCATTTGTAATTACTAACTCCATTTTCACTAAGATTCCCGCCCCTAAAGTTGAATAATGTACCAATACTGATAGCCCTCCACGCTAATGTTTAAAAACCAGGGTATTGTTTTTCAAGTTTTGTATATTAAATGGCTTACCTCTCACTCATTGTCGACATTTAAAATTTTTCGATACAAATAGGAACTCATCTGACCAACTACATAAATTTGAGCTAAAAAATACAATATTAAATACTAAAATCGGAAGAAACTTTCCGCGCTTTTAAATAAGTTATTGGAAGATTCAAGGTATGGTTCAGTTGACTCTTCGTATGTGTTAAATTTTTAACGTTAGGTGTGCGGAACCTACGGGAATGTATTCAGAAAGGTCTAGTGAACACTACGTGAGCATATTACACTCAAATCTAAAGATCAGTGCCTTAGAAATGGACTTGGGCAAATTTATATCACGGCAAGATAATAAGCTTAAGTACTTGATAAATTTAAAAAGTAACATTAATGTAGGAAAAAAAACACCGGAAAATTGGAATGTCCTGTTCAGAGCACCGCCCTAAATACAATAGATTAATTTTGGACCACAATTGATCAAAAAATTCCGATGAAATAGTGAATAAAATTGGATTCCTTTTGAAAATAATTGTATGCGGGAAAACAAGGGGAAGGGAAGGCGACTGACAATAATAATGGTAAAAAAATTGCCAAAATGGCTTAAGTAGATCCAAATATTCAAATCAGAACCAAAATAGATAAAAAGTTTTTATATACAAGAAATTTTAACAATGATATATAAAATTTACACTTTATTTTGTCCGACAAAAAAGTGAATTTACTTTAATTTTAAATTTTATACAGAAACATTTTAAGTACAATAATTTTGTTTTATTGTTATTTTTGTAGCATTGTAACTTAACTAAATGAATTTAAATAAATTTTCATTATTTAATAATCATTTAACAGATTTTTCGCTGAAAGAATATAGCATGAGTACTTTTGCACTTTATTTTGTCCGATAGTGTACATCGATAAAATCTGAACCATAAAGAATTTAGAAATTTTGGAGAAATTTAGATTTTTTTTGAAATAACCTATTAATTTTTTTGACAATAGTTAATTCAAATTTGTGATATAATAATAATTCACTTCCCCACACATTTGTGAGCATAAAAGAGGCATCTTTTGCTACAGCATTCATCTGAAATATTACAGGGCTCTCCAATAGCTTTACAGGATAAAGAATTCTACAAAAATAAAATAATTGAAATGAAAATTATTATTTCCTTAAAATAAATATTTCTTATATTTACGATAAACGGTTCGTTATATGTTTGATCAATTTCAAATATTGGACTAGCTGAAGCGAGAGGACTTAAGGCGGCCAATATCGCAACAATAAGAAAAATTAAAATACAAAATTTCATTTTAAAATCTTTAACTAATTAAGAATATCGGAAATATGATGTTGACTCCAATGCAAAATTGATGTCACTGTAAGCAAATTGTAGTTTTTCATTAGATTTATAAATCTTAATTTGTCTTTAAATTTTTATACAATTGACAATTATTTATGAATTTTATCTGCGGTAAATAAATTTCATATTGTTTCAAAATAATTAAAATTGTCGTGCACAACTTTGATGATTAAAGGTTTAAAAGAATTATAGATAACGCATTCGAAATATTTACCGAAATAAATTAGTACATATTTAAATAAACAGTATAATTAAAAAGTTTAGTAAATGTTAAAAACGTGTATCACGTGAAATTACACATTATATTGAGTTTTTACAAACAAATGTTTTTTTAATCTTTAAAGTTAAAAATAATTTAGGAAATTTAATTTTTGACTAAGCTTACAATTCGTTTAGAAAAGAAATAATAACAGTAATTTTATACCGATGACAAAGTAGATATTGACTTCATAACAAATTACTTGAGAGTAGTAAAGTAGATAGTCTTAAGCTCTCCTCAATTACAAAAACCGTATACCGGTTATTGATTAGACCTAACTAGAACTGAACTAGAACTGAACTAGAACTGAACTAGAACTGAACTAGAACTGAACTAGAACTGAACTAGAACTAAACTAGAACTGAACTAGAACTGAACTAGAACTGAACTAGAACTGAACTAGAACTGAACTAGAACTGAACTAGAACTGAACTAGAACTGAACTAGAACTGAACTTGAACTGAACTAGAACTGAACTAGAACTGAACTAGAACTGAACTAGAACTGAACTAGAACTGAACTAGAACTGAACTAGAACTGAACTAGAACTGAACTAGAACTGAACTAGAACTGAACTAGAACTGAACTAGAACTGAACTAGAACTGAACTAGAACTGAACTAGAACTGAACTAGAACTGAACTAGAACTGAACTAGAACTGAACTAGAACTGAACTAGAACTGAACTAGAACTGAACTAGAACTGAACTAGAACTGAACTAGAACTGAACTAGAACTGAACTAGAACTGAACTAGAACTGAACTAGAACTGAACTAGAACTGAACTAGAACTGAACTAGAACTGAACTAGAACTGAACTAGAACTGAACTAGAACTGAACTAGAACTGAACTAGAACTGAACTAGAACTGAACTAGAACTGAACTAGAACTGAACTAGAACTGAACTAGAACTGAACTAGAACTGAACTAGAACTGAACTAGAACTGAACTAGAACTGAACTAGAACTGAACTAGAACTGAACTAGAACTGAACTAGAACTGAACTAGAACTGAACTAGAACTGAACTAGAACTGAACTAGAACTGAACTAGAACTGAACTAGAACTGAACTAGAACTGAACTAGAACTGAACTAGAACTGAACTAGAACTGAACTAGAACTGAACTAGAACTGAACTAGAACTGAACTAGAACTGAACTAGAACTGAACTAGAACTGAACTAGAACTGAACTAGAACTGAACTAGAACTGAACTAGAACTGAACTAGAACTGAACTAGAACTGAACTAGAACTGAACTAGAACTGAACTAGAACTGAACTAGAACTGAACTAGAACTGAACTAGAACTGAACTAGAACTGAACTAGAACTGAACTAGAACTGAACTAGAACTGAACTAGAACTAGAACTGAACTAGAACTGAACTAGAACTGATTTAAAACCCACTAAGCCATACGGCTTGTCAGCAGGTGTAAAATTTAAAATAAAACTAATTTATTAATAAAAAATTCATTGCGAACTTATAAAATGTTCTTTCAGTAGTTTTTTCCTTTTAAACTTGTTGTTTTCGTTTATTATGGATACAGGTATCTTATTAAGGACTGATGGCAGGGTAACTCCAAGAGTGCTTTTACCATATTCATTTTGGAAACTTTGTACCTTCCTTGTGATCTTTTTCTTGTGTTGTACACATGATCGACTCTGCTAATGAAAAGTAAACTTGTCTAAGTACATTGTACGTTGTGCAGTAACTTAGATGACATATCGCAGTTTTCTTTGTAGATCTTCAATATGAGTTTTCCATTTGAATTTGCTATCAACATATATCCCTAGATATTTATATGCATCTACTAGTTCTATTAATGTTGTGCAGTTTTCGGCTGTTCCTCCTGGATTTTGTGATTTTTCGTGTAAGCATTTACTGTCGTGATATATGATTTTTATGGGCGTTGTTGGGATATGTGGTGGTTTAATATACATTATCTTTGTCTTTGTTGCATTAATAATGAGTCCATTATCGTGACACTATTTATTTGCGGTGTCCAGTTGTTTTTGCATCTGATGTGTAGCACAGTTGATGTCCTGATTAGAGACCACAATTGCCGTATCAGCTGCATAAGCACATGTTGATTTCCCCTGTAGGGTACTAATCATTTCATTCGCATAGATTATATATATATTGGTTCCAATTTTGAACCTTGAGGTACTCCGCAGTCGATTTCTACATAATGACTGTACTTGTTTTCTATTTTTACGCGATAACGTCTGCATCCAAGATAGTTTTTGAACCAGCTTAACGTGCTTCCTCTTATTCCTATTCTTTCCAACGTTTCTAATAGTTTGACATGTGAGAGTGTAATCAAACGCTTTACTGAAGTGCTATGAACAATACTAGAACTGAACTAGAACTGACAGAACTGAACTAGAACAGAACTAGAACTGAACTAGACTGAACTAGAACTGAACTAACTGAACTAGAACTGAACTAGAACTGAACTAGAACTGAACTAGAACTGAACTAGAACTGAACTAGAACTGAACTAGAACTGAACTAGAACTGAACTAGAACTGAACTAGAACTGAACTAGAACTGAACTAGAACTGAACTAAGAACTGAACTAGAACTGAACTAGAACTGAACTAGAACTGAACTAGAACTGAACTAGAACTGAACTAGAACTGAACTAGAACTGAACTAGAACTGAACTAGAACTGAACTAGAACTGAACTAGAACTGAACTAGAATGAACTAGAACTGAACTAGAACTGAACTAGAACTGAACTAGAACTGAACTAGAACTGAACTAGAACTGAACTAGAACTGAACTAGAACTGAACTAGAACTGAACTAGAACTGAACTAGAACTGAACTAGAACTGAACTAGAACTGAACTGAACTAGAACTGAACTAGAACTAGACTAGAACTGAACTAGAACTGAACTAGAACTGAACTAGAACTGACTAGAACTGAACTAGAACTGAACTAGAACTGAACTAGAACTGAACTAGAACTGAACTAGAAACTGAACTAGAACTGAACTAGAACTGAACTAGAACTGAACTAGAACTGAACTAGAACTGAACTAGAACTGAACTAGAACTGAACTAGAACTAGACTGAACTAGAACTGACGAAACTGAACTAAGCTGAACTAGAACTGAACTAGAACTGACTAGAACTGAACTAGAACTGAACTAGAACTGAACTAGAACTGAACTAGAACTGAACTAGACGAACTAGAACTGAACTAGAACTGAACTAGAACTGAACTAGAACTGAACTAGAACTGAACTAGAACTGAACTAGAACTGAACTAGAACTGAACTAGAACTGAACTAGAACTGAACAGAAACTGATATAGAAATTTGGATACAAATTATCGGAATTTTTCATTTTCGTGGTATATAAACTCGTTTTCAGTTTGTGTTTTTCTGTCTTTGGTGTTCCTATTTTCCGAGAAATAAAGGTTTAAATGTTTTAATCGAAATAATATGTAATTCATCTAGATTTATTTAACAATAATTAAATAATTTACGTTGTACATTTGTGGGCATAAAAGTTACAACGTTTGCCACAGCATTCATCTGAATAAAAACAGGGTCCTCCTAGAGCTTGACATTCTTTAGGTTGTTTCTACAAAAATGAAAAAATTGTTAACGGAATTATTATTTATTATAAAAATATCTATATTTTTACCTGTGGCACAATTTCATTATTAGTTTGAATATTCTCCAATATTGGGCTAGCTGCAGCGAAAGGCGTAAGGGAGGCCACTAACGCAACAATAAGGAAAATAAAAACAGAAAATTTCATTTTAAAATCTTTAACTATTTGACTGATGATGTTGATGTCTGATGAAAGATTGATGTCACTATGAGCAAATTGTATTTTGTTATTAAATTTATATAAAATAAAGTTCTTTTTTTTTAAACAGTTAAGAGCAAGTAAATAGAAATATTTTCTGCAGGTAGTTGTCGATATTGTTTTGTTTTTTTTTCAGACTTTTATCTTTAAATTTAAAAACAATTTGTTTTTTTTATATATTTTTTATTTACACAGTAATTGTGGTAAATAAATATTATTCTGGGAATTTCATCGCCAGCATTATGTTGCAAAATAATTGAAATTATTTTACAAAAATTGTTTAATGTTTTTAGGTTGAGGTTTTCGTTTAAACAGAGATAACGCATACGAATTATTTATAAACAAATATTTAAATAAATTATTTTAAACAATATAAATTATAAACGTTAAGTAAATGTTAACCAAAGTGTTTAATTAAGTTTTAAAAACAAATATTTTTAAACATTTTTTCAGTGAGATCTATATAAAATACCAGAGACTAGAATCTAGACTCCCTCTAGGGGGAGCCCTGTAACCCCTTCCTAGTTTTATTCTTGTAAATAAAACACAATTTTTTCATGATTTTTATTTAATATTTTTTATATTTGATTTAAATTTTTATTTATAATTCTCATTTCTTTTTTTCTCATTTATTTCTTTTTTTTTGTAAGTTTTGCTAGATTTTCTTTTTTCGATTTAATCTTAATTTTCCATTTTTTTAGAATTATTATTCTTTGTTTTTTTTTCCTAAAGATAAATATTAATTATTACGACAACAACAATAATAATAATAGTAATAATAATATTATTAATAATAATAATGTGTATAATTTAAATATCTGTAATTGTTGTTAATTTGATTTAAATATTGGGCATTTCTCTTGTTGCATTATTATTACTATTTCAAATATTTGTTTTTTGAAAACTTGTATTTAAAGAAAAATTTAATTGAAATAAAAAAATTGTTGATGGGAAAAATATATTTTTGATTTTTACAGTTTAATCATGGTATTCTAAAACTTACAACAATGACAAAATAATTAAAATAAATTAAACACCATTTAAATTTTGTTACAAAAAATAATAAGTTACTCGTAAATTTTCATCTAAATTTTCTTTAGTTTTGTCATTGTCTTTAAATTAAGAATTCATTTTCAATGAATATGTTCACATTTCATTGAAATTGTTTATTTGAAGAAGTCCAATTTATTTCGTTATATTAATTTTTTATATATATTTTTTTAATTTAATTTTAGTGATTAATTTAATTAAATTAATTATTTTATAATTAAATTAATTAAAATGTATCAGTCGACGGTTTTTCTATTTATTACGTTTCCTTTTTTGTTTTTTTTTTGCTAATTTTAATTTTGTCTTATTAAATAATACAGTGAAACGGAAAAGTTTTCGGACACTTAAATTTTGTAAAAATTGTAGTAGAAACTAAATTTTATAGTTGATGTTACAGTAAAATAATTCAGGGCTTTTAAACAAAAAATAAACTATTTTTAATCCAGAATTTTAAATTCAACTGAACTAGAACTGAACCAGAAGGGAACTAGAACTGAACTAGAACTGAAGTAGAACTGAAGTAGAACTGAACTAGAACTGAACTAGAACTGAACTAGAACTGAACTAGAACTGAACTAGAACTGAAGTAGAACTGAAGTAGAACTGAACTAGAACTGAACTAGAACTGAACTAGAACTGAACTAGAACTGAACTAGAACTGAACTAGAACTGAACTAGAACTGAACTAGAACTGAACTAGAACTGAACTAGAACTACTAGAACTGAACTAGAACTGAACTAGAACTGAACTAGAACTGAACTAGAACTGAACTAGAACTGAAACTAGAACTTGAACTAGAACTGAACTAGAACTGAACTAGAACTGACTAGAACTGAACTAGAACTGAACTAGAACTGAACTAGAATGAACTAGAAACTGAACTAGAACTGAACTAGAACTGAACTAGAACTGAACTAGAACTGCACTAGACCTAGAACTGAACTAGAGAAACTAAACGGAACTAGAACTGAACTAGAACTGGAACTAAACTGAACTAGAAACGAAACTAGAACTGAACTAGAACTGAATAACTAGAACTGAACTAGAACTGCTAGAACTGAACTAGAACTAACTAGAAGTGAACTAGAACTGAACTAGAACTGAACTAGAACTGAACTAGAACTGAAGTAGAACTGAACTAGAAACTGAACTAGAACTGAACTATGAAGTGAACTAGAACATGAACTAGAACTGAAGTAGACTGAAGTAGAACGGAACAGAAATGAACTAGAACTGAACTAGAACTGAACTAGAACTGAACTAGAACTGAACTAGAACTGAACTAGAACTGAACTAGAAACTAGAACATGAACAAGAACTGAACTAGAACTGAACTAGAACTGAACTACGAACTGAACTAGAACTGAACTAGAACTGAACTAGAACTGAACTAGAACTGAACTAGAACTGAACTAGAACTGAACTAGAACTGAACTAGAACTGAACTAGAACTGAACTAGAACTGAACTAGAACTGAACTAGAACTGAACTAGAACTGAACTAGAACTGAACTAGAACTGAACTAGAACTGAACTAGAACTGAACTAGAACTGAACTAGAACTGAACTAGAACTGAACTAGAACTGAACTAGAACTGAACTGAACTGAACTAGAACTGAACTAGAACTGAACTAGAACTGAACTAGAACTGAACTAGAACTGAACTAGAACTGAACTAGAAACTGAACTAGAACTGAACTAGAACTGAACTAGAACTGAACTAGAACTGAACTAGAACTGAACTAGAACTGAACTAGAACTGAACTAGAACTGAACTAGAACTGAACTGAACTGAACTAGAAGTGAACTAGAACGAACTAGAACTGAACTAGAACTCGAACTGAACTGCACTAGAACTGAACTAGAACTGAACTAGACTGATTAGAACTGAACTAGAACTGAACTAGAACTGAACTAGAACTGAAACTAGAACTGAACTAAACTGCACTAGAACTGAACTGAACGAACGATAACTGAAATAGAACTGAACTAGAACTGAACTAGACTGACTAAACTGAACTAGAACTGAACTAGACTGAACTAGAACCTGAACTAGAACGAACTAGAACTTGAACTAGAACTGAACTAGAACTGATAGAAATGAACTGAACTGAACTAGAACTGAACTAGAACTTGACTAGACTGAACTAGAACTGAACTAGAAACTGAACTAGACTGAACTAGAACTGAACTAGAACTGAATAGAACGTTACTAGAACTGAACTAGAACTGAACTGAACTGAACTTGACTGAACTAGAACTGAACTAGAACTGAACTAGAACTGACTAGAACTGAACTAGACCTGAACTAGTACTGAACTAAGAACTGAACTAGAACTTACCTAGAACTGAACTAGAACTGAACTAGAACTGAACTAGAACTGAACTAGAACTGAACTAGAACTGAACTAGAACTGAACTAGAACTGAACTAGAACTGAACTAGAACTGAACTAGAACTGAACTAGAACTGAACTAGAACTGAACTAGAACTGAACTAGAACTGAACTAGAACTGAACTAGAACTAGCTGAACTAGAACTGAACTAGAACTGAACTAGAACTGAACTAGAACTGAACTAGAACTGAACTAGAACTGAACTAGAACTGAACTAGAACTGAACTAGAACTGAACTAGAACTGAACTAGAACTGAACTAGAACTGAACTAGAACTGAACTAGAACTGAACTAGAACTGAACTAGAACTGAACTAGAACTGAACTAGAACTGAACTAGAACTGAACTAGAACTGAACTAGAACTGAACTAGAACTGAACTAGAACTGAACTAGAACTGAACTAGAACTGAACTAGAACTGAACTAGAACTGAACTAGAACTGAACTAGAACTGAACTAGAACTGAACTAGAACTGAACTAGAACTGAACTAGAACTGAACTAGAACTGAACTAGAACTGAACTAGAACTGAACTAGAACTGAACTAGAACTGAACTAGAACTGAACTAGAACTGAACTAGAACTGAACTAGAACTGAACTAGAACTGAACTAGAACTGAACTAGAACTGAACTAGAACTGAACTAGAACTGAACTAGAACTGAACTAGAACTGAACTAGAACTGAAACTAGAACTGAACTAGAACTGAACTAGAACTGAACTAGAACTGAACTAGAACTGAACTAGAACTGAACTAGAACTGAACTAGAACTGAACTAGAACTGAACTAGAACTGAACTAGAACTGAACTAGAACTGAACTAGAACTGAACTAGAACTGAACTAGAACTGAACTAGAACTGAACTAGAACTGAACTAGAACTGAACTAGAACTGAACTAGAACTGAACTAGAACTGAACTAGAACTGAACTAGAACTGAACTAGAACTGAACTAGAACTGAACTAGAACTAACCTAGAACTGAACTAGAACTGAAGTAGAACTGAACTAGAACTGAACTAGAACTGAACTAGAACTGAACTAGAACTGAACTAGAACTGAACTAGAACTGAACTAGAACTGAACTAGAACTGAACTAGAACAGAACTATAACTGAACTAGAACTGAACTAGAACTGAACTAGAACTGAACTAGAACTGAACTGGAACTGAACTAGAACTGAACTAGAACTGAACTAGAACTGAACTAGAACTGAACTAGAACTGAACTAGAACTGAACTAGAACTGAACTAGAACTGAACTAGAACTGAACTAGAACTGAACTAGAACTGAACTAGAACTGAACTAGAACTGAACTAGAACTGAACTAGAACTGAACTAGAACTGAACTAGAACTGAACTAGAACTGAACTAGAACTAAACTAGAACTGAACTAGAACTGAACTAGAACTGAACTAGAACTGAACTAGAACTGAACTAGAACTGAACTAGAACTTGAACTAGATCTTCGACAAATACTATAAGTAGTGGGTATGATTTCTATTTGAAATACTACAACAACAAAAGAAATTACTGAGAGAATTCGAAGTAAGAATCAATTTCTCGATATTTTTGGAAAATTTAGAAATTGTAGTTATAGGTGTAGAGTGAGTATTTTTTATATTCAGGCCCAGCCGAATATGAAAATACTTTTTATATTTTTGTTGTTGATTTCAGTTTTTTTTATAATTTATTTCTTTTTTATTATTTGTTTACTTTAAATTACTAATTACTAAAATATGATTTCAAATTAAGTTTTGTAGAAATAATTATTTTTTTTTATTAATTTTAATTTAATTAATATAATTTATATTTTTTATTAATATATTTGTTTTAAATTATAGATAAATTTGATATCAGAGGTAGTTTTAAAATAGGCTTAATATTCTTTATTATTTTTGTTTTTGTATTAAAATTAAATATTTTATTTATTTATTTTTTTTTTATATTCGTTAAAAAATATTTTAAGTAATTTAAAATTATTTTTAATAACCAAATTTTTTTGTTTTAATAAAGTTTTATGATGTTTTGTTTGTCTATATTTTTTTTTTCAATATATATTTTTTTTTTAATCAAGAGGCTATTTATTTTTTTATATAGACATTCATAGATTTGCTAAATATTATTTTATATTTTTTTTTCATTAAATTTTATGTTTTAGTTTTTAATTGAAATATTTTTGTTGCTGTTGTGTTTTATTTTTATTTTTTTACTGAAACCATTACTTTTGTTTTTTATTTTCTTTGTTTTATTTCTTTGTTTAGTTAAATTTAATTTAAATATTTCTTTTAAACTTAAGTTAATTGTAAAATAATTTAATTAAGTTTCAAACAAAATACTTACTTTATTAAAGGGTATAGTTTTAGGTGTTATCTTAAACAAAAACCTAAAAGTAGTCTTAAAATTTGAAAAAAAAATTAAATATTTTTTTTTGGTAAAGTTTGATTTATTTTTTAATGGAATTTTTCAAACATAAATGGAAGCTCCAATTTGGTAAAAAAAATATTAGTTTATATATAGAAATTAAAGATTGTTTTATTTATACGAAAAAAAAAACTTACTTATACTCCAATGATTGAAAATTTCTTGATCTTATTAAATTAACTGATTTGTCAGTTAAAAGTAATGTTTTAAAAATTTCTGCAACTGAACTTGAAAAAGGAATTTTTAGAGAATTTTTTAGTGAAATATCGGGGTAAAAATATGATTTTGAGTGAAATATGAGATTTTTAGACTATAATCTGGACTTAGGTCTAAAATCTGGTCTATAGCGTGGGTTATAGTCTCGATTATAGAGTGGTTTATGTTTTGTACTATACTTTATAGTTATCTGGACTATAGATAGTGAAAAATCTGACTTTTTAATGAAAAATCTACTTCTGACTATAGTCTGGACTTAGGCCTAAAATCTGGACTATAGCTTGGTCTATAGTCTCAACTCTAGTGTGGTTTATGTTCTCGATTATTGTTTACAGGTATCTGAACTATAGTTTGCATTTAAGTCTGGGCTGTAGCTTAAACCAAAGTCTAGACTATGAATTAGACTATAGGTTCTACTATAGTCTGGACTTTTGTTGAAATTCTATTCTGGACTACAGTTCAGATTGTATTCTGGGAAATATTTTTTACTATACTCGGTTATATAGTTTGAATTATAGTCTCAGTCTGGAATAAAGCGTCGTTTTATACTACATTCCGGACTATAGTTTGTACAACAGTCTGTTTTACAATGTGGTCTTTAATTTTGACTATAGTCTGGACTATTATTTAGGCTAAGATCCGCGATATAGTGTAAACTATAGTGTGAACTAAAGAGAAAAGTATAGTTTGGACTATTATTTTTACTATAGTCTGAAATAAATGTAGGTCAATAGTCGGACTAAAGTTTAAATTGTAGTAAGGAATATAGTTTAGACTATATAGTCTGGGCTGTAGTATGGGTTGTAGTCTAGAATATAGTTTGCCCATAGTCTGTTTATAGTTTCTATTATATTCTGAGTCTGGAATATAAGATTAACTATAGTATAAAGTGTGGACTGTAGTTTGGTCTATTATTTAGAATATAGTCTGAGCTATAGTATGGTCTAAAGTCTGGATTATAATCTGCACTTTAAACTGAACTATAGTTCGATTGATAGTCTGGACAATAGTCCAACGAACTGTTTAAATTTTAGTCTGGACTATAGTGTGGTAATCTGCACTATAGATTATTGTAAGGTCTATGGTTTGGATAGTAGGGTATTTTAAAGTCTGGCCTATACTGAGGACTTTAGATTGCTTTTTTGTTTAGACTAATGTAGACTACAGACTGGACTATTAGTAGGCATATATTTTGGACTATAGTCTGTGGTATGGATTAGAGTTTAGATGGTAGTTAGGAATATAGTTTGGTTATGATCTGGATTATATTTTGAGTCTGGAATATAGCAGCGACTATAGTATAAAGTGTAGATTGTATTTAGGACAATTGCTTAGAATATAGTCTGGACTATAGTCTGGTAATCTGCACTGTAGTTTATTGTAGGGTCCATGGTTTTGACAGTAGTGTATTTTAAAGTCTGACCTATACTGAGGACTCTAGTTTGTTTTCTGGTATAAACTGAACTATTTTCACGCATATATTCTGGACTATAGTTTGTGGTATGGACTAGATTTTAGATGGTAGTTAGGGATATAGTTTGGCTATAATCTGGATTATATTCTGAGTCTGGAATATAATAGCGATTAAAGTATAAAGTGTGGGTGTTATTTTAGATAATTGCTTAGAATATAGTCTCGACTATAATAAGGACTATAGTCTGGATTATAATATTAAATTTAAGCCGGATTATAGTTTCTTCGATAGTCTGAACAATGTTTAGATTATAGTCTGGACTATAATTAAGGTAATAATCTCTACTATAGCTTATTGTAGGGTCCATGGTTTTGACAGTAGTGTATTTTAAAGTCTGACCTATGCTAGTGTGGTTTCTTGTCTGGACTAGTGGGGACTACAGACTGGCCTATTAGCAGGCATTTATTTTGGACTATAGTCTGTGGTATGGACTAAAGTTTAGATGGTAGTTAGGAATATTGTTTGGTTATGATCTGGATTATAATCTGAGTCTGGCATATAGAAGCGCCTATAGTATAAAGTGTAGATTGTATTGAGGACAATTGCTTAGAATATAGTATGGACTATAATGAGACCTATATAAACTTTAAGCTGGAGTATAGTTTGGTAGATAGTCTGATAGCCTAGGGTAATGTTAGTCAGGGCTATAGTGTGATTATAGTCAGGACTATAGAATATAGTTTGGACTATAATAAGGCCCACATATAAACTTTAAGCTATATTATAGTTTGGTCGATAGTCTGATAGTCTAGGGTAATGTTTAGATTATAGTCAGAAATATAGTGTGGTATATAGGTAGTAATCTGTACTATAGCTTATACTATGGTCCCTGATTTGCATAATAGTGTATTTTAAAGACTGGACTATACTGAGGACTCTAATTTGATCAAGAGGTTATACTATAGTTAGGTTTCTAGTCTGGGTTAGGACTATAAATGGAATATAGATAGATTTTTATCATAAAATTTATATAAAAAAGAGATTTATATATTTCTCTTTTTATTTCCAGCAACATGTTGCTAATTCTAAAAGTTGTTGCTAAAACTTTAAATTTGCTTAAGCAATGTTGCTGAAACTTTATATTTTACTAATGTTTTAAACAAATCTAAATGAAATTAAAAAGTTAAAAACTAAAACTGTATAATTTAACTTTGGCAACATGTTGCCAGAAATCTAGGAAGAAAAATTGGAATATATTCATACATAATATCATTCCATCTTCACTAAAGTTGAAAAATATAGCGGAGTGTAAGAATTTTTTTCTATATAATTTATTACTTGTATATTTTTTAATCAATTTAATTAATATATATTTTTTTCTGGTAATAATTTTAATGTATATAAATATATTTAGATTTTGTTTAAATAAATTTCTTTTATTATTTTCATATATATTTTTGTTTATAATTAAATTTACTAAAAACTAAATTTTAATTATTAAAAAAAATATATGTGTTTTTTTTCAGTTTATATATACAATATTTGTTTTTATTTAAAGATTTATTTTTACTTAAAATTAAAAACTTAACACTAAAAAAATAGAAAAATATGCGCTTTTTTTAAACATAAATAATAATAATAATAAAAATAAAATTAATTTAAAATACTTAGTTTGTTAACATTGCCATGATTTTTAAATTATTTTATTAATAATAAAAAAGAAAATAAAAAAAATATTTTTACTACAATAATAAATTTTCTATAAAAAAATAAGAAAAAACAATAAACAAGATAAAATTAAATAAATTTTGAACACATTAACCATAAATAAATATTTAAACAAAAATTATTTTTAAATAAAAAAAAAATTATTAAAAATAAAATAATAATAAACTTTAAATAAATAGTTTTTTTTTTCAATAAAAAAAGTGGCAATGTTGTTTATAGTTTTGTTTTATTGTAGTGTTTTTGTGTGTGGATGTCTGTGTGTGTGTTGTGTCTTTAAAGCGCTTTTTTACTATTTTTATTTGAATTTTTTTTAATGGTTTGTCCCTTAAACTTAAAATATAGAAATAAAAATATATAAAGCATTATAATTATTTAGATATTTTTTTTTTGTATAATTATTTTGTTTGTTTTATTTTAGTTTGTTATATATTTTATTTTAATATAGCGACATTAGTTACAAATGGAAATGATGATGTGTATTTTGTTTTATTTTACTTTTTATATATTTTTTTTACTTTTTATTTTAATTTATTAATTAATAATTTAATTTAAAGTGGACACTTAGTAATTTAGCATCAAAATGCAGCAACATTGTTTTGTTGTTATTTTTTCTTCTATATAGTAATTGTAGGCATTTTTTTAAATTTATTATTGTTGAAAATAAAAAAGATTCTCTAAAGCAA
>NW_023996258.1:0-51397 GCF_015586225.1 Lucilia sericata | reverse complement strand
AGTGTCACTATAGTCCAGACTATAGCCCAGACTATTATCCAGACTATAGCCCAGACTATTATCCAGACTATAGCCCCAGACTATAGTCCTGACTTTAGTCCAGACTATAGTTCTGACTATAGTCCAGACTATAGTTCTGACTATAGTCCAGACTATAGTTCTGACTATAGTCCAGACTATAGTTTTGACTATAGTCCAGACTATAGTTCTGACTATAGTTCAGACTATAGTTTCTGGCTATAGTTCTGACTATAGTCCAGACTATAGTTTTGACTTTTAGTCCAGTCTATAATCCTGATTATAGTTAAGATTATAGTCAGGTCTTTAGCATGTACTGTAGTCAGGACTATAGTGAAGTCTATGGTAGGTCCAAACTATAGACGTGATTCAGACTATAGATTAGTCCGGTCTATAGTCCGGACTATTGTCAGGACTATAGTATATACTGAAGTCCAAACTATAACCCTGATAATAGTTCAGATTATAGTCAGTACTTTAGTTTGTACTGTAGTCAGGACTATAGAGAGGACTAAAGTGAGGACTAAAGTGAGGACTATAGTGAAGTCTATGGTACTAATTATAGTCTACACTAGTAATCCAGATTATAGACAGATTATAGTCATGACTATAGTCAGGAGGACTATAGAGAGGACTATAGTGAGAACTTTAGTGAAGGCTATGGTACTGATTATAGTCCAGACTATAGTCATGCCTATAGTGAAGTCTATATTATAGATATAGATTATGGTTCTGACTATAGACCAATATAGTCCTCACAAGTCCTGAATATATTCCAGAATAGTGAGTACTATAGTAGTCTATAATTTGGGATTTTAGGAGGACTATATTGAGAATTCTAGTCCAGACTATAGTTCAGACTATAGTCCAAATTTTAGTCCCTACTATAGTACAGACTATAGTCCAGAGCCTAGACTAAAGTCCAGACTATAGGCTGTAGTGCATATAACATACTGTAGTTCATATTATAGTCCAAAGATTCATATAGGAGGTGGTCGAGACTCATTTTCTAGACAAGATCTACTTGAATTTAAAACTACGTAAATGCATGACGCAATTATTTCCTGATGAGCAATTATTTCCGTTATTTTATTAAACGTAATATTATTTTAAATATAGATAAAAGGTAAATAAAAATGAGAAAGAAAGAACTCATATATAAACCTATAAATATTTACTAAAAACCAAAAACCTGCTAATCTAAATAAAGGAGGGATTTTCTTAGTTTTTAAGGGGCATATATTTAAATTTAACTTAAATTTCATAAAAAAAAAATTTAGATTAAATAAGTTTATAGTATTAGTTAAAAACTGTTAAAATATATATTAATTTATTAAATCTATACAAAATACACACTATACTGCGGAGTATTGTCCCTTATATTGCTCCAATGAAAAGCGGTCTAGTCTTTTTGTATTTAATCTGCAAACCGATAAAACCATTGGACCTTGAGTCATAGTCTAAAGGCATGAGTATATAAAATGGATAAATTTATAATCTATTTATAAAGAAATTTATAAATTCTTTATATATATTTATAAAAAAAATCTATATTTATGTTAAACTAGAAAATAAAAGATGTTCAATAGAAATAAGTTGATTTGCTAAGTTTTAACCACAATTTATCATTTAGTTGTGCTTTAAACTAGCTGCCGGTCGCAAGTCCTAGTTTTTTTAAAGACTTCGAAATAATAAATAATTTTAATTTAATAAAAATTAAAGGCATAAACTATTAAATTTATTATTATAACTCACCGGTGTTTCTTTAAAACAAACAAATTAGGTGAGTGCCAAAAATAATTATTTTTTTTAAATAAATGTGACGCGTTTGAATAAATTCATTTGCTACTATTTTATAAAAAAATAAAAAACTGAATAAAAACCGGTTAAATAATTAGAATTAGAAAAAGTATTAATATGTCAGTGCGGATAGAGGTTGTGGTTCATTTTTACAAATCGTTTTAAAAATAAGTTAGCTAATTTTTATAGCAAAAATCATGATGTGTTACAAAGTGTAAAATTTAAAAGCAATCTGAATAATATATCAAACTCGGAATACAGTCCCGAGTTGGAGTTATAGTGCAGAATACAGAGTATAGTTCAAACTATATTCAAAACATATGTTTTTTAAAATCAGGTCTATAAACTATAGTACAGACTGAACTATAGCTATATGTAGACTAGTGACTCTAGTCCAGACAATATTCTATAGTTTAGGCTATAGTCCAGACTAAAGACCGGAATTTAGACTATAGTAAAGATTTTAGACAATAGTCCAGACCATAGATTTTAGTCCAGACTATATACTACAGTCTAGACTATATATTATATTCCAGACTATATAATATAGTCCAGACTATAGACTATATTCCAAGCTATATAGACTATAGTCCAAACAATGTGATATATCCAAACACACAGACAACAGACTATATAGTATAGTGCAGACTGTATAACAATAGTCCAGACTATGTGCTATAGTCCAGTCTATAGTACAGACTAAAGGCCGGACTTTAGACTATAGTTCAGACTTTAGATTATAGTCTGGACTCTGAATACTGTTCATACTTTGACTATAGTCCAGCATATAGAATATGGTGACTGACTATATACTACAGTCAAGACTAAAGAATATAGTCCAGTCTATAGACTATAGTTCAGATGACATACTCTAGTTCAGTCTAGTAGTCCTTTAGTTAGACCATACGCTATAGTCAAGACTATACATTAATATAATCCACACTGTAGACTGTAGTCCAGACTACATAGTATAGTCTAGACTATATACTATAGTCCAGACTATATACTATAGTCCAGACTATACTATAGTCGAGACTATATACTATAGTCCAGACTATATACTATAGTCCAAGACTGTATACAATAGTCCAGACTATGTGCTATAGTCCAGTCTATCATACAGGACTAATGGCCGGACTTTAGATTATAGTTCAGACTTTATCTTATAGTCCGGACTCTAGAATATAGTTCATACTTTAGACTAAGTTCAGAAAATAGGAATATAGTACTGACTATATACTACAGTCAAGACTAAAGAATATAGTCCAGTCTAAAGACTATAGTTCAGACTACATACTATAGTCCAGTCTATTAGACTTTAGTTAGACTATACACTATAGTCTAGACTATATATTAATATAATTCCACACTGTAGTCCAGACTACATAGTATACTATAGTCTAGACTATATACTATAGTCCAGACTATATACTATAGTCGAGACTATATACTATAGTCCAGACTACATACTATAGTCCTAGACTATATGCTATAGTCCAAACTATATACTATAGTCCATACAATAGACTAGTCCAGACTATATACTATATTCCAGATATACTAAAGTACGGAAAAGATAGAAAATTGTCCAATATCATAACGATCAAACTGTTACTGACCCATATCCATAATTTGTAATGGCTTAACTACTACACCAAAGAACCAGTTATGGACTTATTTTCTTCTTCACTTGTTATTGTTATTTTCCTGTAAATATTTTCAACTTTTTTTTACAATTGCATAAATATTTTTTTAAAAGTAAAATTTATTATAAAACGTGCAAAAATTCATATAAAAATTTAATTTATTATTGTCTCTTGGCGTGCCTGAAATATTTTTTGGAAATTAATAAAATATTTTCACTTTTAACAAATACATTTCCTCACGAATAAAAAATGTGATATATGACTTTTTCCTTGTGCAATTAAAAATCAGATTAAAAATTTATTTGCATAATTAAATAATAAATTAATAAAAACATTTATAAACGTCAATGTAAATTAAAGAACCAAATAATTCAAATCAAAATATTCCATCTACAGCAACGTTAAAGCATTTGAGTCTATAAAAATTTGACTTTTCAATGCTTAAATGTTGTTGCAGAAAGAAAGCTAGTTATTAGAAGTCGGAAGCAGTGATATTAGTACACTTCAAGCACATGTCAGCAAAGAACTCTCTTTCGCTCTCTCGCTTAGCAAGTACGTTACATCACACACAAATAGCAATGTGATCAGATTAAGTTAAACAGGTTATGTGGCTTAAACTCTCAAGATTTTGATTTCTTATTAAAATCTAAAACTATTTGCAAATTTTGCTTGTCATTGTTTTACAATTTAAAAATATATTTTTTTCTAAATTTACGTTTAATACTGTATTATGACATTTATTTATAAACATTACAAATGCAACCAACCCACCTAGATTGAAGTTCATTGAATTATATTATTGTCATAGTTACACAAATATTTGTAATTATAACAATGAAGTAATATTTTTACATATTTTTTTAATTAATAATTTCATATGAGATTAACATATTGTTTCCTGTCTATTAAACCAGGTGTTATCTTTTGATGTAAAAATGATTTGACAGCCGAAACTTATATAAATATAAATTCTAAATTATAAAAAATATTTTTTAAACAATATATTTTAATATTCTGTACAAAATGTGTTATTTAATTCAATGACAAGGTTGAGATTTATTTTATAAAGATATACAAATTTTATTAGTTTATTTTATTATTATTCTTTTGAATAATTTACGTGACAAACAATTGAATTGGAAAATTTTTTGCTATAACACCACAGATAAATTAAAGTTAAATAAAATTAATATTATATGTATAACTTTCGCCTAAGTGAGAAGCTCATATATAGTTTGTTACTCCTTTTGTAATTTAAAAAATATAATTTTCCGATCCTATAAAGTATATTTCTGAAACTTTATGGATAACGATATAGATACCTATTGAAGATTTCCGCCTAAATGTATGTATTAGAAATCAATTCTCAGATATATATCAATAATGAAATATGTAATGAAGTTCATATTGGAGGTGCCACGCCCAGTATTGCTTTTACGGCCTATATATTTGTATTGAGACTAAAGTTACTCGTACAAAATTTGCTGACAGTAACTATAAAAGGCTATAGTTACTGGGATATACAAATTTTATTATTTAATGTATATGCCACGCCCACAACTTTTTTCCAAAATGTCTCAAAATTGTCCGTACAATTTGGTAGATTCAAACTATGTAGTTCCTCAGATATACGAAGTTCAATACTTGTTTTGTATGTGGGGCGTGGCATCGGTTAGCAGTCTAAGAAATAGAATACAAATTTAAAAACTTTTAAGAGGTGCTACCAGTACCTCTAACCTGCGAGACTATAACTGGTGATGTCAGTTCACTCTTCGAAAAAGTTTGAGAAGAGAACCACATAATATGGTACTACGGGTGGCCAGAATGCCCGCAGGACTTGCCCAGGCTGGTCAGTTGGTTAAGGTTCCTTTGGGATCCACGGGGCTTAAACCCAAATTCGCGGGAAGAGTAAGTTGCGGTTAAAAGACTGATGCATGGTGAAATCTTTATTTCGGGATAAGTTCGGTTCGGTTACAGAGGTTCGAGGAGTGACTGAGTGGGACTAATCGTCTGAAATGAGTTGATGTTAATTGTATATGATACAGGATGAATGTAGGGGTACACGAAAATCATCCGCCCGTATACCTATAGTGAGTCTGTCGTATATTGTTCTCTTATGAGTGCCTTGGATAAATGAGAAGTGTGTAGGGTTGAATGGTGATGGATGAAAGGTATCTTATACAAGTGATACCATTGAATTTTCCTTCCTTGTGCAGGTATGTTCAGAGTAAACTCTGTTCGTACCAGATTTACCACAGTGTGTCAATGTTAGTAAAAACAAAGTCTCGGTTTATTTGATGGATTCGTACTTCGGTCTACAGGTTACGTTTCTATGTGCTGTTGCCCACTTAAAAATGGTCCACAGTGGAGCGTCTCGAACATATAGTATACTACCACCCATATACCAGTATATACTAGACCAAATATTCTTTTAACAAAAATAGATCTGTCTAGTCCAATTATATTAGTTCTGTTATTTGAAATTTAGCCTCTTCTTTGTAATCAACATGTCTAGGTTTTCTTTAAGTTAAGTACTACGACCCTAATGCCCAAAGAACCAGTCTGATTTCTTGTTATTTTAAAGAAATCAGATAACGTGAGAGTACACTTTTTCGGTATATTGAGGGCGGGTATCTGATCGTATCTAATCGGATGAAAAGATTAAAATTGATATATGTATACTGAAAAGATATTTATATATTTTTTGACCATTTAAATACAATTACAAATTTGTTGGGAATCGACACTAAGAACCCCCCTCCCCACCAGTTTGTTAGATTAGTACTATACCTAACAGACCACCCGAAAAATATTTCCTATTTCACTATTTTTCACACTATTTATATTGGGTCCTTAGGGAACATTTCTGACTTTAGACAGAAACTAGTGAATTATTGATTTAATTTTTTTTCACTTTATTTCGTAATCGGAGATTCAAAACTATGAAGATCAAATCTTTATAAAACTAAACTGCAGTTTTTACTTTTTAAAAATTTTGTTTGGCCTCTAAACAGTAACATTCCCAAAACTCTGATAAGCGAAATATTTTATTTAAAATATTTTTCCATGTGAGGCAGACGCTAACTGTTTACTTTATGAATACGACTTCAGATAGTAAAACGGTTTATCAGTCAATTTGGTAACACTTTAGGTGAATAAAAATTTTTATGAATACTACTGCTATTTGGTTGAGTGTGAAAATATAAAGAAATTGAGGAGTCGAATTTGAAATACCCTACATATTTTAGTTAAAAATATTTGGTTAAAACTAAAATTTTTGTATGATAACCGAACTTAAGTGTAAGTGTAATGGGGAAAATGTCAGTATAACGGTTATTAGTCCCCTAACTTATGTAGTACTTCTAACAAAGCTTCCTTCCTCCCTCTTCCTCCTCCTCCCGAACGCTCATACGATCAAGTTTGTTGACCTAAGCTTCAATTGCTGTATCTTCAAAGCTTTTGCGGAAGTTTTCTAATGAGAGCTTTCACATGTGATACTCCCTCTCTCATTAATTACTCTCTATATATGGCTGAAATAATATTTAAATCTGGCATAAATACCTGAAATTATAAACTATTTTAAAGCAAATATTCATTATATTACGTATTAAATACGTCTTAAGTTTAAGTGTAAAATTATTTTACGACTAAAACTATAAAACTTTAAATATTACACTAAAAATAATACATGTTTTACTATACAAACAAACAAAAAAAAACTTTTTTCGTAATATTTACGAAACTTTCGTATAAAATACGAAATATTATTTTTCATATAATTTATGACATTTTTCGTTTATATTAGACATAGATTATTTTCAGTGTACATATAAACTATATATTTTTATTAATGCCTAGGTTAGTTATTGTAATCATTAGTAAATTACACTAAATGTCACATTTTTTTTATGAAAAAATTATCTATTTAAATCTGTAAAATCTTCTAGGAAATCTATTTATTTTCATTAAACAAATTTAACTGAATCAACAAAAAAAGCTTGCAATTAAAGTTTGTCATTGCAAGATCTTTTTTCAGCTATTTATAGTTACAGTAGACTGGTTCAAAAGTGCGGGGCGAAAACAATATGTAAGAAAAATTATCTTATAGTTGTAGAACTATTAACGTGTCTAGTTCTTTAGACTAAATGTCAGTTCTTATTCTTACATTATATATTCAGAAGGCTTTAACATAATGCTAGAGCTGAAAAGAGTTGAATCCATTTAGAATTTCCTGATTTTGAGTAGTGCATTTGGTTTTAACCTAAATTTTTCAATTACCACGATATAATTTATTTAGATTTTTAGAGATTTTTCAAAAAGCTGTCTAATGTCTTTGCAGCAGTCTACTATTTATAAAAATTCATTTGCAAATATTTTCTTTTTCATACAGTATATTTTTAGCAATTATTTAATAAAATCTTTTATAAATTTAATACTACAGTTATTTAAACTGATAACTTTTTAGTCTAATTAAGGGGCTGTGAATAGAAAACGTCTATTAAAATATAGAATTTCAAAAGTAAAAGCAAAAGAGAAATTCTAAATGTTTAATGAAGTGAAAAAAGTTGTCAAATAAATTTTAGAAATTAATATAAATTAAGTTTAGTCATGGATAATATACACTACACGTGATCTTCGAGAACACTTGAAGGTCAACTGGCCTATTAAGC
This sequence comes from Lucilia sericata, assembly GCF_015586225.1. Classification (NCBI taxonomy): domain Eukaryota; kingdom Metazoa; phylum Arthropoda; class Insecta; order Diptera; family Calliphoridae; genus Lucilia; species Lucilia sericata. The sequence goes on along the minus strand of NW_023996258.1, from coordinate 43,263 downwards.
CAATAGTGTCTAGGGAAGATCATGTTTATTAGTGGACCAACTGAGTTCTGTTTCTTTTACTAGCATTCACCTAATGCTATAATGCCACAGAAGTATAGAAATCGAATAGAAATCTGTGTGGCCCAGGGACCTTATTAAGTTGTAGCTAGACCCTCAATAGATGCAAGACTGTTCAAAACGGCGAGTTCTTAGGATTTGAATTGAATTTTACTAGTTGACATATTGATGGTGTAAACTTTAGCCTGTAAAAGGGCAGAGGGAGAGAAAATTTCCACAACTGCAACCGTTTTTGAACTATAAGTAAATACTATTTGATTCTTTAAGTCCGTCAAAGTTTAGTGTATAGTTCAGACATGGAAATTTAAAATTTTGAAATAGTACTAAATAAAAGGGTAATTTTAAGGATTATTACTTAATTTCTTTTCGATTTTTTTTTGCTTTTGTCTAGTCTACAAACAAGTCTATTGACTAACCTATGGTCAGGTCTATGGAGTAGTCTATGATCTAGTCTATAGACTAATCAATGTTATAGACTAGTCCATAGACTGGTATAATGACTGATCTAAGGACTAGTCAAATGAGTATTTACAGACTAATCCATGGACTTTCTTTTGATGATAAATTTGGTAGATCTTAAAATTCGGAAAGTATCGGTGATTGAATTACATACACAGAGGGGAAAAATATACACGTCTGGTACCAAATTGACTCCAAATTATTCAATAAGATCCGTTGTCAAGTGTATATATAAATACATACAATAACAACATGTAATGTTGACCACGCAACGTTGTCAACATTGCAACAATTCGTTGTCGAAATCTAAATTTTATGCACATCCATTGTCTAAAAGTTAACAAACGAATTTTGAGCTTACCACATTTCTCAACTTTGTATATACTTGACAACGGATGTGATTGAAAAAATTTCGTGACAATTTGGTACCAGGCGTGTATATTTTTTCCCCCTCTGTGTATGTACATATAGATATAAGTTTGGTACTTTTTTGATACTCTTGGGTTGGTGTAAAGATACATATTTTTAGTACTTTTTACAAAACTTTTCATAAAAAAGGTGAATTTGTATGTTATTTAGTACTCTTTTTAAATTTACTTTTTGTGTAAATGAAAATAGTACTTTTCAAAAAAGTAGAGTTTGGATGAAACTCTAGTTCTTTTGAACTTTTTCTGTAAAATTAGACCTAGAAACGTAAAATTAAACACACATCATTTGGCTTAAACTAGAACCCATAAAATATATCATTCTGGTACTTTTTTGTCTACAAATTAGTACATTTTCAATAGTAATTATTTGTTCCACTAAGGAAACTTTTTGATTTTTTCCCGCGTTACAGTTTTTAATCCTTTAAGTTTGAAAAAAAGTGCAAAATAAACCAATTACGCCTGGAATTCATTCATAATTATTAAATTTCATTATTTACAAAAAAGTTCAATTCCCACCATAATTAAACAACAAATTTGTATATAAACAAAAGCCCACATAACTAAATAAATATGTACATAAGAGCAGTATTTATAAATAATTTACAAAAAAAAAACGTTAGCAAATAATGAATGAGCGCCAATGACTAGTTCTTTTATCCAAAAAGAGCTTTTACTACGTATACCAGTAAAATAAATATAAACAAACTTGAACTTGAAATTATGTTTTTGTTTAGGCGCCAAAAAAAAGCTTACAAAAAAACTTTATTGTTATTGTTTAAAAATGGAAAACAAGAAACATTTAAGGGTTGGTGTCTTCGCTATAATAAACAAGTCACTAAACAAAAGTTGCTTAAATAAACTATAAAGCTTTCTTGTGTTTATAAACTTGTTTATAAACATGTTTACACAAATTAGAGTTTATTATGAGTTTTAATTAGCTTATAGCGCGCGCACTTAATGCTGTATTAGTTTAAAAGCTGTCATCGTTAATATTTATTTTTTTTAACAAAATTTGTTTATTTATTTTGAAAACAAAAAAATATTAAGAACGTGTGCTTTTTAAAAAGCCACCAATACTTAATATCGATATTTCGGAGGGTTGTTTTTTTATTTGTGATTTCTTTTTTTTTCAAAATAAGTTTCATATTCAAGGTCGTTTTAATTTTTAAGCTCCAAAAAAAAATAAAAAATAAAAAAAATCCTTTGTTTTATTGCGTTCTTTGTTTGTTATGAATTTTATTTTTTATGTTTTTTAGCTTTTTGTTTGAAATTCTTCAAATTACACAATAAACGCCAATATGCCTATTAAGCAGAATTTACTTATGTTCAACAATGGAAAATTTTATGAAATAAAAACTTCAATTGCAAACAAATATGTACAACAAAAAAAAAAAAATCGAATTAAAAAATATGTTTCGTTGATTGTTGAAAATATGTTGTTTAATAAAAAAATAACATACATATCTATCTTACACATTGTCATCGTGAAAGCTTTAAAAATGATCATTACTTCTCAAATTTACTTCGAGAAGAATAAAGGATAGAAAGTTATATGTATGTATATGCACAAGAAATATAACGATCTCACTTTCAAGTTTCAAGTTCTGGAAGTCGAGGGTTCGCTGTGAGAGGGAGATGGCACACAGGTCGATGTGTATTTCTATGAATTTTATGATAATACACTATGGCTTGGACTATAAACTAGACTAAAAATTGACTAATGACCAGACATAGACTAGATATATTGAATAGTCTATAGACTAGACTATAGACTAGACTAAAGACTAGACTAAACTAGACTATAGACTAGACTAAACTAGACTATAGACTAGACTATAGACTAGACTATAGACTAGACTATAGACTAGACTATAGACTAGACTATAGACTAGACTATAGACTAGACTATAGACTAGACTATAGACTAGACTATAGACTAGACTATAGACTAGACTATAGACTAGACTATAGACTAGACTATAGACTAGACTATAGACTAGACTAGAGACTAGACTATAGACTAGACTATAGACTAGACTATAGACTAGACTATAGACTAGACTATAGACTAGACTATAGACTAGACTATAGACTAGACTATAGACTAGACTATAGACTAGACTATAGACTAGACTATAGACTAGACTATAACTAGACTATAGACTAGACTATAGACTAACTTAGACTAGACTAGACTAGACTATAGACTAGACTATAGACTAGACTATAGACTAGACTATAGACTAGACTATATACTAGACTATAGACTAGACTATAGACTAGACTATAGACTAGACTATAGACTAGACTATAACTAGACTATAGACTAGACTATAGACTAGCTATAGACTAGACTATAGACTAGACTATAGACTAGACTATAGAATAGACTATAGACTAGACTATAGACTAGACTATAGACTAGACTATAGACTAGACTATAGACTAGACTATAGACTAGACTATAGACTAGACTATAGACTAGACTATAGACTAGACTATAGACTAGACTATAGACTAGACATAGACTAGACTATAGACTAGACTATAGACTAGACTATAGACTAGACTATAGACTAGACTATAGACTAGACTATAGAATAGACTATAGACTAGACTATAGACTAGACTATAGACTAGACTATAGACTAGACTATAGACTAGACTAATAGACTAGACTATAGACTAGACTATAGACTAGACTATAGACTAGACTATAGACTAGACTATAGACTATAGGACTAGACTATAGACTATAGACAACTATAGACTAGACTATAGACTAGACTATAGACTAGACTATAGACTAGACTATAGACTAGACTAGACTAGACTATAGACTAACTAGACTAGACTATAGACTAGACTATAGACTAGACTATAGACTAGACTATAGACTAGACTATAGACTAGACTATAGACTAGACTATAGACTAGACTATAGACTAGACTATAGACTAGACTATAGACTAGACTATAGACTAGACTATAGACTAGACTAGAACTAGACTATAGACTAGACTATAGACTAGACTATAGACTAGACTATAGACTAGACTATAGACTAGACGATAGACTAGACTATAGACTAGACTAGACTAGACTATAGACTAGACTATAGACTAGACTATAGACTAGCACTACTAGACTAGACTATAGACTAGACTATAGATAGACTAGACTAGACTTAGACTAGACTATAGACTAGACTATAGACTAGACTATAGACTAGACTATAGATAGACTATAGACTAGCTAGACTAGACTATAGACTAGACTATAGACTAGACTATAGACTAGACTATAGACTAGACTATAGACTAGACTATAGACTAGACCTATAGACTAGACTATAGACTAGACTATAGACTAGACTATAGACTAGACTATAGACTAACTATAGACTAGACTATAGACTAGACTATAGACTAGACTATAGACTAGACTATAGACTAGACTATAGACTAGACTATAGACTAGACTATAGACTAGACTATAGACTAGACTATAGACTAGACTATAGACTAGACTATAGACTAGACTATAGACTAGACTATAGACTAGACTATAGACTAGACTATAGACTAGACTATAGACTAGACTATAGACTAGACTATAGACTAGACTATAGACTAGACTATAGACTAGACTATAGACTAGACTATAGACTAGACTATAGACTAGACTATAGACTAGACTATAGACTAGACTATAGACTAGACTATAGACTATAGACTATAGACTAGACTATAGACTAGACTATAGACTAGACTATAGACTAGACTATAGACTAGACTATAGACTAGACTATAGACTAGACTATAGACTAGACTATAGACTAGACTATAGACTAGACTATAGACTAGACTATAGACTAGACTATAGACTAGACTATAGACTAGACTATAGACTAGACTATAGACTAGACTATAGACTAGACTATAGACTAGACTATAGACTAGACTATAGACTAGACTATAGACTAGACTATAGACTAGACTATAGACTAGACTATAGACTAGACTATAGACTAGACTATAGACTAGACTATAGACTAGACTATAGACTAGACTATAGACTAGACTATAGTCTAGACTATAGACTAGACTATAGTCTAGACTAGACTATAGACTAGACTACAAACTAGACTATAGACTAGACTAAAGACTAGACTATAGACTAGACTACAAACTAGACTATAGACTAGACTAAAGACTAGACTATAGACTAGACTATAGTCTCGACTATAGACTAGACTATAGACTAGAGTATAAACTAGACTGTAGATTAGACTTTAGTCATCAGTTCATATTTATTCAAAGCTGCAGTAGGGTATCATTTTGTCGAGCATGTTCTACTAAATTTGAAGAAAACCCAGACTATATACGAGCACTAAATTGTATATATATCAAATATCGTATTACGTCGCATACCAATTTAAAAAAATAAATCGCAATCGTTGCGTAAATTGATTTAAATTTTTTGCGCTGGACAGACAGACAAACACATCAAACAGAAACGCGCGCAAAAAAAACATTATCGAAATAAAGAGTCAATATTGTGGTGACCAAAAATCAATTAAAAATGATTAAAAATCTTCTAAAAACTATTAAGGTTTATGTGAGGAGTATGTGTTCATTTATATTATGATAAATAATATATAAAATGCTTTATTTTAAATTGATAGGTTTTTTTTTTGGGCGAATATTGACACACAAGTTCAAAGTAATTGAAGTTTTTTAAAATTTTAGGTTTTTTTTTAGAAGACTTTGAAATAAGTTTGTTTAACTTATGTTTGATTGATAAGAGTGAGAGTGTAACAGTTATCACGTGCTATAAGTTAAATGAATTTACGTTTTAAATTTTTTGCGGTGGTGGGGAAGGGGGCTTAAATTTAAGATTCACCTTATGAATGGGAATACTCTACAGTATACATATTTAATTGCAAAAGTGAAATTTTTTTCTGGCTAAATGAACAAATTAATTATTTCGAATTTTATAACAAAGTTAGACATAGTTCATTTTCTTATAAAGTTTCAGAACTGGAAGTGTTCAACGGTCCCAAATAATCAACTAAGAGACATGTTTCTTGTCAGTTACCTTCTCCTTAGGGTACTTAAGAGGTTCTAGAGTGGGACATTATGTAGATATTTTTTTTATCAAACAAACAAATTTTACTTAGGATGGGCCCCACCGCGTGTTAAGCCATAAAACATTTTAGGAAATTTTCTGCATTTTATTAATTACAAACAAAAAATGTTGTTTTTATTTCATTACCGAACTAAAAGTAGGCGTATTGATAATTAATACAAAAATAATATAAATTAATAAATTGCGCAAATAAAACTTTGATTTGTAAATAAAATATTTGACAGGCACATGATTGGATACTTAGATATTTAATTTTAATATTATTAAATAGCACAACCTAGTATCATGATACATATATTTAGGGTATATAAAAATTTGATTCATAATTTTTTGCTAAATATCTATTGTCACTATTAATCATATTTTAATTTAAACAATTTAAAAAGAAAAACTTAATTTTGAAAGACGATAAGATAAATACTTTAACACTTTCAGCATACGTACGTACATACGTCATTTGTACTTTGTGTAAAGTGTGAATTTTTATTTGTTGATTTTGGAAATTAATATAGTTATCTGAAAGATGACTAATTTTTCAAACTTTTTGTTTTAATTCATATATTTTTAAAAATTTAAAAAAATTAAAAAAAATTTGAGATATTGGAATTTTTATGAAGAGTAAAAATTAGGTAGAAATGACTGATCATCTAATGCTCTACACTAGCTATGTATGTGTTTATTTAATGACGTTATCGCAAGAAGTTTGATCTTCACAAAACTTAGATGAAAATTTATTCATAAGATTTAAGCTAAATGATTTAGATTTTGCATACAAAATTAAGTTTTCTGAATAATGTTTTTAAGAAACTTTCTTACTAACGGAGTCTGGTCCGCTCACAGACCGATTTTTAAAAACATGATGAGATTACGATACGTCGGATGTCATCGTATGGCTTCAAAAAGTTGTAGAAAGGGAACATGACATACTTTGAAGCTTTTGCAGTGCTTCACGCTAACACCTACTTCTCGGCCTATTTCAAGGTGAAACTTATACAACCATAGGTTGAGCTACTACTACTTCTCGGCCTATTTCAAGGTGAAACTTATAGGTTGAGCTAGAGATGACTCACAAACGTACCTTAATGTGCTTTGCTATATAGCTTAGTCTATAGTCTAGTCTATAGTCTAGTCTATAGTCTAGTCTATAGTCTAGTCTATAGTCTAGTCTATAGTCTAGTCTATAGTCTAGTCTATAGTCTAGTCTATAGTCTAGTCTATAGTCTAGTCTATAGTCTAGTCTATAGTCTAGTCTATAGTCTAGTCTATAGTCTAGTCTATAGTCTAGTCTTCATCGATATGCCATAATCTTTTCAAATATTTCATCAATGTGAACCTACATAGTGAGGTACTTGTAAAGTATTACAATGTATAATAAAATTTAAAAAATATTTCCGCAAGAAATATATATTGTTTTTATCAGCATTTTACTTTTATTTATATGTAAAGTCAAAATTTGGCAATATTTTCTCTATTATAATCCTAAAACTGAAAAATCAGTAGATTAAAATGAGATTAACTTTATGTAACCAAGCATGCGTGACTAATTTATGTTTATCAAACGAAGAATTTGCTTACACTAAATCGTTCGTCACCTTATATTTGCTGAATATTTGCTGAAATTCAAAATTGTAGAGAAAATTGTAAACCTAAACAAATTTGAATAGCATTTAAAGAAATTGCATTATAAAAATTTGTTCTTACTTAAGTTTTTTCAAAAAAGCAAGGAAATGCTTAAAAATATGAAACATTAGATAACAAGACATTACATGACAATCTAAAACTGTCAGTTACAACTACTAAAACCAATAAATATTTAAAAAGTAAACACAACTTCAAACAATGAAACGATTGTTTTCAAAAACTTGCAAAAACAAAACATTCAGCTATTTTTATAATTTTAGTTAAACATTTTCAAATATCATTTAAGAACCAGTCTAAAAGGAATGAATATATGTTTGTATGTAAAACAAATAATAAAAACGTCTAAATAAAATACTAACAATTTCTACATCTACTGGTAGTAGCTGGAAATGCATTAAGTCCGAGAGTATTACTTATTAAAATAGCGTCGTATAACACACAGGCGTCAGTAACGCAAAAATGTCATGATAAGGGCGCTAAGGGTTAATAGGGGCTGAAAGTAAATACAAAAAGAAAAAAAAGATAAACACAAAACTAAAACGCATACAAACACAAAAAAAAGCAAAAAAAAAATAAAACACAAACAAAATAAATACAACAAATAATATCAACAACAATATGTATTGTATTTTTTTTGAACTGTTACACAGCCGGGAGGGGTGGAGTGTAGTGTGTATGTCTACAGACTAATAGCGAATACTGTGTTTCATTTGTTATTTCATGCTTAATAGTATGTAATGTAGTGTGTATATCTATTTATACATATATAGTCGGTATTGAACATTGTATTGTTTCAGCCAAACAGTATGTAGTGTAGTGTGTTTGATTCTATAGAAAAAAGTGGTTTGTGGCAGGGAGTCTCAAACGGTTTCAACTGAAATCATGATTTTAACAAACACCCGATTTCTTACTAAAAACTTTATTTTATATAAAAATTCAAATTTTTCACTAAAAACTCCATTTTTTACTAGTACAGTCCAGTCTTTAGTTCTGAGTATAGTCCACTCTATAGACTAGTCTGTAGTCTAGTCTATGAATTAGTCTATCATCTAGTCTATTAATTAGTCTACAATTCAGTCTATAGTCTAGTTTTTAGACTAGACTGTAGACCAGGCTATAGACTTCTCTGTAGTTCATACTACAGACTTGTCCATAGTCCATACTACAGACTTGCCTATAGTCTAGACTCTAGACTACAGACTTGTCTATAGTCCAGACTACAGACTTGTCTATAGTCCAGCCTATAGAATTATATATAGTCCAAACTATAGACTTATATATAGTCCAGACTATAGACTTATATATAGTCCACACTATAGACTTATATATAGTCCAGACTATAGACTTGCCTATAGTCCAGACTATAGACATGTCTATAGTCTAGACGATCTATAGTCTGCACTATAGACTTGTCTAGAGGAAAGACTATAGACTTGTCTAAAGGGGACAATAGACTTGTCTATAGTAAAGACTATAGACTTGTCTATAGTTCGGACTACAGACTTGTCTATAGTTCAGACTACTGACTTGTCCATAGTTCAGACTACAGACTTGTCTATAGTCCAGACTATAGACTTGTCTATAGTCCAGACTTCAGAGTCTGAAGTTCAGACTTCTCTATAGTCCAGACTATACATATATTGTCTACAGTCCAGACTATAGACTTGTCAATAGTCCAGATTATAGACTTGTCTATAGTTCAGACTACAGACTTGTCTATAGTTCAGACTACAGATTTGTCCATAGTTCAGACTACAGACTTGTCTATTGTCCAGACTACAGACTTGTCTATAGTTTAGACTACTTGTCTATAGTCCAGACCATAAACTTGTCTAATGGTCATAGTCCATACTACAGACTTGTATATAGTCTAGACTCTAGACTTGTCTATAGTCCAGACTACTTGTCTATAGTCCAGACTATGTCATGTCTATAGTCTGCACTATAGACTTGTCTATAGTCTGCACTATAGACTTGTCTATAGTAAAGACTATAGACTTATCTATAGTTCAGACTACAGGCTTGTCTATAGTTCAGACTACAGACTTGTCTATAGTTCAGACTACAGACTTGCCTATAGTTCAGACGACAGACTTGTGCATAGTTTAGACTAAGTACAGACTTGTCTATAGTTCACACTACAGACTTGTCAATAATCCAACTATAGATCAGACTATAGAATGGTATATAAAACAGACTATGGTCTGTAATCCAATATATTGACTAGCCATTGTCCTTTTTACAGAAACGTGTATAATCCAATGTAAAGACTTTTATTTAGTCCATTCAATCGACTTCTATATAAACCAGTCTATGGACTCGTTCATAGTGCAATCTATAATCCAGCCTATAGAATCGTCCAAAGTATTTTCTATAATTGCGAATAAAGTCCAGTTCAGACTACACTACGAAAATCATTTTATATCGCCGGCTATATTTTTGTCTAAAATCTTGCCTAAAGCCTTGTTCAGTGTACAGTTTCGACCGTAGTCCAGTCTATAAACTTGACTACAGTACTGTCCATAGTATTGATTTAACTACTATCTTTAGACCAGCTGTAGTCTCAACTATGGTTCGGTTTATCATCTCGAAACTATATTTATCGACTATATATAAGTCTTGAGTTTTTCGTCATAGGCCAAAATAGTCAGAGAGCTCATTTCTTACTCTCTGTCGATCTCTGTTTTAAATAGATTTTTTTGCACTCAACTCACATGAAAACTCAAATACTGATAACTAGGATTCTGGCTAGAACATGAAATCAAAGCGAAAGTCATTAACTATTAATTAAGACATTTTTCAATCAGTCATGCTTACTTTGTATAGTAAATCGAAACAATTTGAGAACCACCGATCGCCGCAGCAATGTCAGTAAAACGCATATAATTTCCATGAAAATACACACACATACACACTCACTTGGGGTACACTACACTTAAAGTAAAATATCATTATGTACACTCATATTCGGTACATTCAGTACATACTGTTGTCTAACAGCGTGACAGACTATTCGTCAGTTTGTCGGTCGGTCAGTCAGTTGGTTAGACATTGTTGAGTTGGTCTGTCTGTTTTAAATTACTTGCTTGCCGTATTGTTTTCTAACTGTGTGTTGTGCAGTGTTGCTGCTGACTGAAGTGTATTGAACGAATTCGAAATTTGTGCTGTTGGAGGGTTACGGTCGTGTAATGAAATGGCAATGTTGGCATTCTTGCTTTGTATTGCAAACAGTGCGGTTGTCTCTTTTCTTTATTTGCAACAAATCTCAAACTAAAAAAAACCGAATACAAAAATCTAACAGTTACAAATTTTTCAAAATTCTAAACAAAGTTTTCAAATATTTTTATAAGTTTTACTTAAAGTATTACAATTTGTTTCTATATAAAGTAGTTTAATTAGAATTTTTTTGTATAGAAATTGAGTAAAGAATTTTATTTTAAAGTTTACTGCAATTTCTTTAGTTTGTTAAAAAAAACATAAATTGTTTTTTTTTTCTGTATAATTAATTTTAAAATATAACAACGTATTTTTTTCAATAAAGTTGTTATTAAAACACAAACTTCAACTGTTTAGAAGTTTCTGGACTATTTTGCTAACATATTAAAAACGCGCTTTAAAAAAATAGTTTGTTATTAAGACCAATTGTTGAAACTACTTATTGGATTTGAAGCAAAAGTCTTACCAGATTAATTGTTACCACCTAAGGATTATTATTCGTGTTTAACAAGCAGTTTTATTTGAATTTAACGAATCTCCGGCGAATTAAGCCGGCAACATGAGTTTTCATAAAAGTGATTCACGTACGCCTTTGGCACCCACAGAATATACCGTAAGTTATTTGATTATTTCCCTTATTTTTTTTTTTTGTATTTGCAAAATTAATCTAACTGCATATTTATCATAATTTTCAAAGTCGTTTTTTTAGTTGTTATGACAACAATAAATACTATTATCAATTTGTATTAATTAGTTTTTTTTTTTCTGTATTATTTTGTTAATGTTTAATTTAATTATAAACAACAGAAAAAAAGTACATACATATTTACACAGCACAGTAGTTCTGAAAGTACTTGGTTTGTTGATGAGCACAGTGTTTTAGATATGTTCAATTTTAGGGTGGATTTTTGTTGTTTTTGGGAGTAAAAGAGATAGAATATTTAAAGCCAAAATTTGACTATAAACAAAAAAAAATTTGTGGAAATTTTCCATTCAGAATTGTGAGGAAATTATAAAACCGGCAAGCAAAAAAAAAAAAATAATAATAAATACTGATAAATGTCTACACGCAGTTATTTTTATCGCATTTTAAAGAAAAATTTACATTTAATAAATATTTATTATAATATATTTTTGCAACATATAGAGTAGGTATAAAAAGTTATAAAAATCTAAATAAACTTAAACGTCGATACTTTTAAACTTTTTATACTAAAACTGAAACCTGGAAAAAAATGTCCGGTTTTAAGGTCGACTTTTAATTTCGATTAACTCCCAAACAGTTTAGAGAGTTAAAAAGAAATTGCGCATAATATTAAGTATAATCTAGCATAAAGCTTTTTAAATTTAACGGTTAGTCTCTACTTAAATGAGTGATTAGTGGCAATAGTTTCTTTATATTCTGATTCACAAGGATGAATCATTATAATATGATTCAGCACTGATCATGTACAATACAATTTTTATTCACATATACTTAAGCTTTCTGAATTTACTTCTTAAGCTATTAAGTTTTGTCATTATTTATTTCATGATCCTAAGGTTTATAACATCGTTCATTCATAAGTCAGGTGCTAGCTGAGAGCTACAAAAAACCTTTTCTAGACTATAGTCCGAAATATTGTCTAGACCATTGTCAATCCAGACTATAGGCCAAGTTAATGTCCGGCTAATATATAAGCTACTCAATAACCTGAACTATAGTCCAGTCTATAATATAAACAAGTCTAAATTTGAGGTCATAGTCTAAGCTTCGTATGACTTATCAAGACTGTATTCCACTCTATAAACTAGATTATAGACTATACTATAGTTCAGACTATAGACTAGATTATAGTCCAGACTATAGACTAGACTATAGTCCAGATAGTATAGTCTACAGTACAAACTATAGACAAGACTATAGTCCAGAATATAGACTAGACTATAGTCCGGACTATAGACTATAATCCAGACTGTAGGATAGAATGTAGCATAGACTATAGACTTGACTAAAGTTTAGACTAGACTATAGTCTTGACTTTAGTCTATTATATATGCTAGACCATAGACTAAACTATAGTCTAGACTATATCCCAGAATATAGGCTACACTATAGTGCAAATTATAGACTAGACTATATTCCGGGGTATAGACTAGATTATAGTCCAGACTATAGACTAGACTATAGTCCATACTATAGGCGATACTACAATCCACACTATGGACTAGACTACAGTCCAGGCTATAGACTAGACTATAGTCCAGACTTTAGACTATACTATACTCCGGGCTATAGGCAGCACTAAAGTCCAGACTATAGACTAGACTACAGCCCAAACTATGGACTAGATTATAGTCCAGACTATAGATTATAGACTAGGCTATAGTCGAGACTATATACTAATCTATAGTCGAGATTATAGACTAGGCAATAGTCGAGACTTTAAACTAGGCTATAGTCTGGACTATAGTCCAGAATATGGATTAGACTATAGTCCAGAGTATGGATTAGATCAGACTATTGAACTAGACTACAGACTAGACTAGTTTTAACTATAGACAATAGTCCTGACTATAGATTAGACTATAGTCCAGAATATAGACTAGACTATAGTCAAGACTATATAGTGGACTATAGTCCAGTCTATAGACAAGAGTCCAGACTATAGACTATAACAATCGCGGATCCAGCTCGAGATTTTATTCCTCATTTTTATATTTTGTATGGAAATTTTTCGGTTTTGAGAGGGGGTTGTAAATTTCCCTTTTCCCTCCCCCGTGGATCCGCGCCTGGACTAGACTATTGTCGAACTACAGACTATAGTCCAGTATATACATTAGACTAGACTATACTTTTCATTATAGACAATAGTCCTGACTATAGACTAGACTATAGTCCAGCCTCTAGACTATGTTATAGTCCAGACTATAGCTTAGGCTGTAACCCAGACTATAAGTTAGGCTATAGTCCAGATATAATTCTTAAAGCTTCAGTTAATGGCTACAAATAGGTTAATATTTTTTATAAATTTTGGCATAATTATTTGTTCAATACGAAAAATTTTGTTTGAATAATAAACCCATCGTTAAAGTAATAAAGATAATAAGGATGTAAATAAAAACGAAACGAAATTAATATATATAGATAATTTCAAATATTTACTTATCTAAATTAGAAATTCATAGTAAATATATTGAATCAGAATATCAACATTAGATACCAAAGGTTGAAACAATAAAATATGAGTCAAATAATAATTATAGAAATATAACACAAAAATATAAAATAATTAACAAAATCACAAACTAAAATTATAGCAAAATAAAAATTTCATGCTAAAGCTTATAAAACGCCAAACTTTTTTTATCAACTAATTACTATAAGATTTGTATAGAAATAAGATGTCTGGAACAAGCCCCTCTAAAAATCATCACACACATAATTTTGTTTATATGACTCTCAACAATTTCATTTTAAATTTAAAAAAAAAATATTAAAAAATTATTAACATTTAATTAATTGCTCAAACCACATTTCACAGTTTATTACTCACTCTCACTCATATAGTATAAAATACACACAGATTACAAACAGACCAACAAAAAATTTCTTCAATTCAATCATTTTTGCCAGTGGAATTTTCCATTGCATTTTAATTGTTTGTATCAAACAATAACAAACACATGCGCACACGCACTCAAACTCTTACAGAAATGCATATGTACACTTTCAGAAAAAACTTGTATGTGTTGAAAACTCCATTATGAGCCTGTATAGGTTTGATATATTCGACATCAGCATAAAAATTTTATATGCAAACAAATACATACAAATATTTACTTATACATACATAAATTTGGTAAAAATTCTCGCTTTTGGTTGGATCAAATAACTTGTCCGTTACAAAAAAAAAAAAAAAAAAAAAAATTAAAAGAGAGAATTTTATAAATCATTTGGCTTAACATACATATTTGTATAATATTCTACCTACTGTGTCAGCAAATTTGTGGTGGTTTTAAGCCCACTGTGTGTTATTGTCTCTACTATATCTGTGAATGAGAGTTGTCTGCCTGAAAAAGGTGTTTAGGTTTAAAGTACAAATTATCTTGTGTTAATTGATATATAAATATTTATTTTAATGAGTTGTAAAAGAAATTATTGTTTTTAAATTATAATTATTTAAGATATTGGTATGATTTTTATAGGAAATTTACTGGTTATGAAGGAATTTTTAAGAACTTGTTGAATGACTAATTTTTCCATGGAGGTATTATTCAAAATTTGTGCAGTGCGCGTTGGATTATTGCGCTACTTATTTAATGCAGTTGTAGCATAACTTAAGTACGATCTGGTAGTAGGTTCTGAACTAGAGTATGGAGTATGTTCTGACCTATTGTTTAGACCATAGTAACTATCACAGTCTGTTCAATAGAGTATACAATAGATTAGACTATAGACTAGATTATAGACTAGACTATAGACTAGACTACAGACTAGACTACAGACTAGACTATAGACTAGACTATAGACTAGACTATAGACTAGACTATAGACTAGACTATAGACTAGACTATAGACTAGACTATAGACTAGACTATAAACTAGACTATAGACTAGACTATAGACTAGACTATAGGCTAGACTATAGACTAGACTATAGACTAGACTATAGACTAGACTAGACTAGACTATAGACTAGACTATAGACTAGACTATAGACTAGACTATAGACTAGACTATAGACTAGACTATAGACTAGACTATAGACTAGACTACTAGACTAGACTACAGACTAGACTACTAGACTAGACTATAGACTAGACTACAGACTAGACTACAGACTAGACTATAGACTAGACTATAGACTAGACTATAGACTAGACTACAAACTAGAATATAGACTAGACTATAGACTAGACTACGACTAGACTATAGACTAGACTACAAACTTGACTATAGACTAGACTATAGACTAGACTGTAGACTAGACTACAAACTAGACTATAGACTACTCTATAGACTAGACTATAGACTAGACTATAGACTAGACCACAGACTAGGCAATAGACTAGACTATAGACTAGACTATAGACTAGACTACAAACTAGAATATAGACTAGTCTATAGACTAGACTACAGACTAGACTATAGACTAGTCTATAGACTAGACTATCAGACTAGACTAGACTAACTATAGACTAGACTATAGACTAGACTATAGACTAGACTATAGACTAGACTATAGACTAGACTATAGACTAGACTATAGACTAGACTATAGACTAGACTATAGACTAGACTATAGACTAGACTATAGACTAGACTATAGACTAGACTATAGACTAGACTATAGACTAGACTATAGACTAGACTATAGACTAGACTATAGACTAGACTATAGACTAGGACTATAGACTAGACTATAGACTAGACTATAGACTAGACTATAGACTAGACTATAGACTAGACTATAGACTAGACTATAGACTAGACTATAGACTAGACTATAGACTAGACTATAGACTAGACTATAGACTAGACTATAGACTAGACTATAAGACTAGACTAGACTATAGACTAGACTATAGACTAGACTATAGACTAGACTATAGACTAGACTATAGACTAGACTAGACTATAGACTAGACTATAGACTAGACTATAGACTAGACTATAGACTAGACTATAGACTAGACTATAGACTAGACATAGACTAACTATAGACTAACTATAGACTAGACTATAGACTAGACTATAGACTAGACTATAGACTAGACTATAGACTAGACTATAGACTAGACTATAGACTCGAAGACTAGACTATACTAATAGACGATATACTAGAATAGACTAGACTATAGACTAGACTTAGACTAACTATAGACTAGACTATAGACAGACTATCTATAGATAACTATAGACTAACTATAGACAGACTAAACTAACTATAGACTAGACTTAGACGAGCTCTAGATATTAATACTATACAGACTAGATATATTTAGAACTACCACAACTTTTCTGATAACTATTGTGTGGACTATTTACCCAAAGAAAAAGTACCGAAGATGTCGTGGGGTACCAAGGTAGGTTTCGTTATCAAAAAGTTTTGAAAGAAGTACTAAGTACTGAATTTACCATGCCTCGTTCAAACATTTTCTTATATTTTTGCACACTATTAAAATAGCTCTACTTTTAAAGCCCTATTATTAAAGTTATTCACTTTATTTGTCCCCCTACTTAGGTGTTAATTTCATTAAAGATTCTACTTATAACTTGATATTCAAATTTCAACAAATTGTGTAATTTTTTTCCAAATAGTTTACAAATTTACGTAGTATCACAAAAACTGCATATGTACTTCATGCAACTTTTTTTTGTTAAACAATAGATAAGATAAAAATGTACTTACATTCCTGTATAGATATATAACAGACAAATAAACAAAAAATATATAAATAATATTTGGTATACAAAAAAACAAAATTCAAATTCCTTAAATGGTTACAGCTACAAAAAAAATCTGACAATATTTTTTTTTAAATTTTTTGCGCATAATATAAAAAAATGTTTTTTTTAAACAATAATTTCAATGGAAATTTTCCACTTTGTAATATGAGGAAAAGTGTGCAAAGCGTAGAACAAATATTTGAAATTAAATTGTAATTAAATAAACACAATTTTGTTTTAAAACATTTTTTTAATTTTCTTTATGTCACTGTGCTAAAGTATAAAGTCAAATTTCTAATGATAATTGTTGTAGGAAAATGTTTAATTTGAATTACAGTAAAAGCTAAATTGTAGGATTCATTAAGAAATAATCTCCCATTTGTAATTGGAATAAAAATTTCAGTTTTCAGTCATTTTCTTTTGTAGGAACATGAAGTGTAAATCCCCAATTACTTCCACTAACTTACTGAACCAGTTTGGTAAAATATTTCCAACAGCTGTTTCTGCTTGTCTTTTTTTCTATGGTCATTTCCTATACCACATCCTACTCCAAAAGTCCGCATATTTAATAAGTCTAAAAACTTCGTAATATTGCAACTTTTTTTCATTATTTCCACTACAATAAATTTTGTTACATTTCTTTAGAACAAAAAAAACATTCACAACTATAAAGAAATATGTTTAAATGTTTTCTTAATTTACATAAACTCATTAAAAATTCTAAAATCTTGAACTTGTATTGTCAATAGCAGCTAAAAAAATTTTGCAAACATACCAGTTTTAACAATTCTTTGACACTCTTTTACTCCTTAAGAAAATACTCTTTATGATTTCTTGTAAAACAAGTATTTTGTACTTTTAAAAAACTTTATAAAATTCAGAAAAGAACTTTAAGATTAAACGATCTTTTTGTACTATATTTGGTACCTTTATATCCTATAGTACATCTGTTATGTAGATCATAAACTAGAATTTATATTCCAAACTGTAGACTACACTATAGTATCGACTATAGGCTATACTATAGAATAGGCTGTAGCCTTGTCTATAGAACATACTATAGTCCAGACTATAGAATAGACAATAGTACACATTATTGACAAGACTATAGTTTAAACTACACCATACTGTCCATACTGTAGACTACACTACAGTTGTGACTATAGACTAGACTATAGAATAGGATCTAGTCCAATCCATAATACAGATTATAGACTAGATTATATTCAAGACTACAGAATAGACAACAGTCCATAATATAGACTAGACTATAGTCGAGACTATAGTCTAGTCTATAGTATATAGTATAGTACAAACTACGAACTGGACTATAGTCAAGTTCAGTAGACTAGGATATAGACTAGACTATTGACTAGGCTATAGAATATACTTTAGACTAGATTGAAATATATACTCGACTATAGAGTATATATAGACTCTAGACTGGACTATTGACTAGATTTTAGACTGGATTATGGGCTAGATTATAGTCCATACTATAGATTAAACTATAGAGCAGACTATAGGACTATTATAGTATAGACTATAGTCCAAACTATAGACTAGACTGTTGTCAAGACTGTAGATTAGGATATAGACTGGACTATAGACTAGAATATAGAATTCACTATATAATGAACTAGACTATAGAATATACTTTAGACTAGATTACAATATATACTCGACTATAGAGTATATATAGACTAGACTATTGACTAGATTTTAAACTGGATTATGGGCCAGATTATAGTCCAGTAAAGATTAGGCTATAGACCAGACTATAGGCTAGACTATTGACTAGACTCTAGGCCAAACTATAGACTAAATTGGACTAAAGATTAGGCTATAGACTAGATTATAGAACAGACTATTGACTATATTTTAGACTGGATTATGGGCTAGATTATAGTCCAGACTATAGACTAGATTATAGGCAAGACTATAGGCTAGATTACACTAGACTATAGACTACACTATAGACTAGACTATAGACCAGACTATAGACTAGACTCTACTCCAAAATATAGGCCAATTTGGACTATAGATTAAGTTATAGACTAGACTATTGATTAAACTATTGACTAGACTATAGACTAGACTTTGTCCTAGACTTAGTTCAGTTTAAAAACTTGACTATAGTAAAGAACTTAAACTAGGAGAGAGTCAAACCTGTAAACTAGACTATAGTCTAGACCATAACCTAAACTAGGCTATAATGTAGACCATAACCTAGACTAGGCTATAGTCCAGACTATACACTAGACTATAATCCAAACTATGGGCTAGATAATTGTTCAGACTATAATCCAGACTATGAACTAGAGTATATATAGTCCACGCGTAGACAATACTATATTCCGGTCTATGACCTGACTTTAGATTATAAACAAAAATATATTCCGGTTTATAGTTGAAACTGTAGTCCATGCAATTCCCTACATTTTTGTTCAACCAATCCCACTGTATAACTTCACAAAGTAATGACGTTGCTGTGACGTCAATCTATAACAGTTATTTTTCTAAAAACCACAAGAATTTGTTTTTAAAAAAAATCAAGTTAAATAAAAACATTTACAACAAATTGTATTTGCACTAATTAAAAGCGTGCTTAATATTAGAAATTCTATTAGAAAATTTTTAGCACATTTACAAATCATGCTTTTTAACTGTCAAGCAGATGTCGTTGTTTTTTTTTTTTTTTTTGTTTTTCTCATTATTTGCCAAATTTAGACATATTTGAATACATTTTATAGTTGTAGAATGAAAAAAAAATTTAATATAATTTCGATTTCGTGTTACAATTTCCACACACAATTAAAATAAAACACGTGATAGTATGATGAAAATATTAACAATAAATTTTTTATTGTTCTTTCTCAAAATTTCATTTATAATAATTTATACGTTCAACAATTTGATTGCTTTCTAAAAATATCTATTTCATTACATATTTACAAATAGTTATAAATATTCACAAATATTAGCTATATAGTATTTAGTTTCGAAGTAAATACAAAAACACTAAAGTTAATATTAATTTATTAGAATTTATTATTTTTTTCCCCGATTTAATTTGTACAATTTCCTTATGATTAAAATGGGAACGACAATAAATCATTGTCTGTTGGGGAGAAAGAGAGTTAACCGAAAGCGTTATAATTATAACTATAAGTGAGATAATTGTCAATTTAATGACAGTAAAACATTTTTGTTATTATTTTATTTTTAGTTCGCTGCCTATAATACCTCTACTATTAAGTTTGTAACATATTTAGCAAATATATTGCTTTCAGCTGTTTTATATAAAGCATTATAGACCAGCAAGAACCCCTGTATAGTGCAATTTACAGTCGACGCGATCATATACGCCTTATTTCATTATCATTTCATTAAATTTTTTTTTTCACTTTTTGAAACAGACACTACCCATTAAAATATTATATAATTAAAATTCAAACAGCTTGTGGCTCTTATAATATGGAATTATTCATTTTTTTAATAAAATAAAATATAAAAAAATCTGCATTAAAATCCAAATAGCTTTTATTGTAAAATATAACGCTGATTTCATCATGATGTAGAAATATTTTGAATATATGTATAAAAAATTATTTGATTTTTTTGTAACATTTGCTGTAAACAGTCGTGTAGGTTGTGGTTTTTAACTCTCGTGATTGATAAGAATTTCATTTTTAGAATGCACGTTGTCGCAGACAGTATGTATAATGGGAAATATGCAAATTAGGTGTACTGAAAAATTATAGAGATAAAACTAAGACTACAAACTAGAATATACTCCAGACTATAGACTGAGCTACAGTTCAGACTATAGACAAAACACCAAATTATAATCCAGACATGGACTAAACTTAAAGTCGAGGCTATAGTAGCCTTTAGACTAGACTGGACTATAGACTAGACTATAGACTAGACTGCAGACTAGACTGCAGACTAGACTATAGACTAGACTATAGACTAGACTATAGACTAGACTATAGACTAGACTATAGACTAGACTATAGACTAGACTATAGACTAGACTATAGACTAGACTATAGACTAGACTATAGACTAGACTATAGACTAGACTATAGACTAGACTATAGACTAGACTATAGACTAGACTATAGACTAGACTATAGACTAGACTATAGACTAGACTATAGACTAGACTATAGACTAGACTATAGACTAGACTATAGACTAGACTATAGACTAGACTATAGACTAGACTATAGACTAGACTATAGACTAGACTATAGACTAGACTATAGACTAGACTATAGACTAGACTATAGACTAGACTATAGACTAGACTATAGACTAGACTATAGACTAGACTATAGACTAGACTATAGACTAGACTATAGACTAGACTATAGACTAGACTATAGACTAGACTATAGACTAGACTATAGACTAGACTATAGACTAGACTATAGACTAGACTATAGACTAGACTATAGACTAGACTATAGACTAGACTATAGACTAGACTATAGACTAGACTATAGACTAGACTATAGACTAGACTATAGACTAGACTATAGACTAGACTATAGACTAGACTATAGACTAGACTATAGACTAGACTATAGACTAGACTATAGACTAGACTATAGACTAGACTATAGACTAGACTATAGACTAGACTATAGACTAGACTATAGACTAGACTATAGACTAGACTATAGACTAGACTATAGACTAGACTATAGACTAGACTATAGACTAGATATAGACTAGACTATAGACTAGACTAGACTATGGACTAGACTATAGACTAGACTATAGACTAGACTAGACTATAGACTAGACTATAGACTAGACTAGACTATAGACTAGACTATAGACTAGACTATAGACTACATAAATATACCATGATACAGACTATAGACCTCTAATATGTTTCTCAATACTGGCAGTGCAGTCCGAATGGACCATTAGTGTTGAACTGATTTTAAATTTAATACAACTAATCTGCAACGTAATGCAATTTTGTTAATAACTTTTAAAGTAAATCATTAAACATTTACAAAGTGTTAATTGATTTAAATGGAAAAATGCTATGGTTTTAAGATTAATGTTTAAAGGTCTAGTAAAAGAATTTAAATTTTATAGGAATAAAATTAATATTCTATAAATCTTAAGAAAAAAAGAGATTTGTAGGGGAAATAAAAAACTATTTATAAGAATTATAAAAGAATTTTTGCAATTGCTAAAAGAATACATATTAATAAGATATTTATAATAGGTTTTCTAATCAAAGTAAGTTTTGTAATCTTTTGATTCCATATTACCCATAAATCCTTAAGTAGCGTTCTAAACGCACGCCTTATTAAGCGCCATGTTTTTTCCAATATCCGGTTTATTTATACAACTACTTTATAACAGTTTATTAAACCAGGTGTTTAGTAGTTTATGACACTAAAAAAAGAAATGTATTGTTTAACAATTATTTAAGTGTTTGAACAAAAAATTAACAATACATTCATTCACAAATGCAAAAATAATTAAAACATTACAAAACAAAATCAATGAATTTATTGCGTTGTAAAAAATAAAATTTACAAAAAAATCTATCATGCGGAAATTGAAAATATTTTTTTAAAATGTTGACAAAGGCGGCAGCACTTCTAGCTGATGATGGGATGGAAAGGTGAATGAATTCTTTTAAGACTTTTACTTAAAAGACATTGATAAGAATTGATTCTATTTAATGAAAATCATATGAAGTCAACGATGACGTTGATGATGACATATTTATTACTGTTTATTAAGGGAAATTAAATTTATTTTAAGCTCAATAAGAAAGTCTTTAAATGAATTCTTTTAAAATTTTTTTACAGACATTGATAAGAATTTGTAATGATTCATAATTTTTTTAAAATAATCAAGAGATAATATATAAGTTTTTGATGAAAATATTGTTTTTTTGTTATGAAAAATCCATTTTGATGAAATTTTCAATTTTTGATAAAAAATAAAATTTTTTGCTAAATAATTACCCACCTCTTTCTTGCCCATTCTCAAAAAAATTCCTCTGCCTCTGTTTTCAAAAATAGATTTTTTTATTTTAAATTACCACAAATAACACAAAACAATTAAAAAGTAATTTATAAATAAAAAAATCACACCGTTTTTTTTAGTCATTAAAATTGCCAACAAATTAAAACTCTCCATATATCAACACAATGAAATCGTAAATGTAATATGAAAAAACAAACTGAAAATAAATAAATACATAAAAAAATATAATAATTGACTAAAGCTCTGGCAATAATGATTATAAAAAGGTTTGAAGTGCATTTATATTAGCAGTAAAATTTAATCTTTTATTACCGCATTTATGATTGAATAAATGTATAAATACTGATTGACTGACTGACGTCTGGCTTGGCATGTTCTGATTTTTATAGCAACAAAACGTTTTAAGTAAAATGTAAATGTTGCTGGCACACATACGAAAAACGTGCTGCTTTGTTATCACATTTTGTTTATAAACAATGTTGCAAACGAGTTGAATAAACTGTTAAATGTGAAAGGCCTTGTGGGAAATTTTTCCGAAGAAAGGCAATCGAACTGAACTAGAACTAAACTAGAACTGAACTAGAACTGAACTAGAACTGAACTAGAACTGAACTAGAACTGAACTAGAACTGAACTAGAACTGAACTAGAACTGAACTAGAACTGAACTAGAACTGAACTAGAACTGAACTAGAACTGAACTAGAACTGAACTAGAACTGAACTAGAACTGAACTAGAACTGAACTAGAACTGAACTAGAACTGAACTAGAACTGAACTAGAACTGAACTAGAACTGAACTAGAACTGAACTAGAACTGAACTAGAACTGAACTAGAACTGAACTAGAACTGAACTAGAACTGAACTAGAACTGAACTAGAACTGAACTAGAACTGAACTAGAACTGAACTAGAACTGAACTAGAACTGAACTAGAACTGAACTAGAACTGAACTAGAACTGAACTAGAACTGAACTAGAACTGAACTAGAACTGAACTAGAACTGAACTAGAACTGAACTAGAACTGAACTAGAACTGAACTAGAACTGAACTAGAACTGAACTAGAACTGAACTAGAACTGAACTAGAACTGAACTAGAACTGAACTAGAACTGAACTAGAACTGAACTAGAACTGAACTAGAACTGAACTAGAACTGAACTAGAACTGAACTAGAACTGAACTGAACTAGAACTGAACTAGAACTGAACTAGAACTGAACTAGAACTGAACTAGAACTGAACTAGAACTGAACTAGAACTGAACTAGAACTGAACTAGAACTGAACTAGAACTGAACTAGAACTGAACTAGAACTGAACTAGAACTGAACTAGAACTGAACTAGAACTGAACTAGAACTGAACTAGAACTGAACTAGAACTGAACTAGAACTGAACTAGAACTGAACTAGAACTGAACTAGAACTGAACTAGAACTGAACTAGAACTGAACTAGAACTGAACTAGAACTGAACTAGAACTGAACTAGAACTGAACTAGAACTGAACTAGAACTGAACTAGAACTGAACTAGAACTGAACTAGAACTGAACTAGAACTGAACTAGAACTGAACTAGAACTGAACTAGAACTGAACTAGAACTGAACTAGAACTGAACTAGAACTGAACTAGAACTGAACTAGAACTGAACTAGAACTGAACTAGAATGAACTAGAACTAGAACTGAACTAGAACTGAACTAGAACTGAACTAGAACTGAACTAGAACTGAACTAGAACTGAACTAAACTGAACTAGAACTGAACTAAAACTGAACTAGAACTGAACTAGAACTAGAACTGAACTAGAACTAGAACTGAACTAGAACTAGAACTGAACTAGAACTGAACTAGAACTGAACTGAACTAGAACTGAACTAGAACTGAACTAGAACTGAACTAGAACTGAACTAGAACTGAACTAGAACTGAACTAGAACTGAACTAGAACTGAACTAGAACTGAACTAGAACTGAACTAGAACTGAACTAGAACTGAACTAGAACTGAACTAGAACTGAACTAGAACTGAACTAGAACTGAACTAGAACTGAATTAGATCTTAACTCGAACTAAACTAGAACTGAACGGTAAAATTCGATATAAAGAGTTCATAATCATGTGGTATCCAACAATCTTTCTTGGCCGACAGACTATACCATCATACTTGTTTTTAATTGCGTTTCATAAATTCCAACCATATATTTATTTTCTAATATCTTATCTACGTTTCAAAATCCATTTACATCGTTTGTCGTAAAACAAATGTCAAGGTTGTTGTGTGCATTATTATAAAAACGAAAGAAAAAGATGATGATTCTCAACAAGTATTTTATCACTCATACGCCTTCGTTGGCATTTTAAAATACACACTTAATATTTAATACAGACATCGAAATAGATAAATGGAAAAAACTAAATAAATTTGGTTAAAATTAGAAAAAAGCTGCTAGAGCAAAAACAACTACAAAAAGCTTTCATATATTATAATTAATTCTAAAACAAACAATTTGTTTTTCGAATTATAAGTAAAATAAACATTTTCGAACAAAACGTGCAGACAAAAACACTTGTTTTATTACAAAATGCAGGCAGCCACAATTTCTTGAAGAGTATGTGTGTGTATGAGTGTTTTTGAAATTATGAAAAGCAAAAAATTAAAATAGAAAATAAATATTTACTATTTAATGGCACAATTCTAGGATGATATAAGAAATATTAATATATTTTATTATTATGACATTCAGCTATTATGAGGAATAGTCATATGATACACTTATTTCTGCCTCTTTTTTTTTTTCTTTAAAAGGATTTTTTGTCGAAACAGTTTTAAAATCAATATCTTCTAAAATCTTTGCTATCAAAATTTCATATTTGAATAATCTATCGTTCACTTCAATTGTTGCAGCAGTGATTAAATGATAAATCATCAGAATAATCACTGCTGTGATAAAATACTTTATCACAGTCAACTGATTTGAACACAAATTATAAATTTCCTCAACAACAAAATTGCAATTTGCAAACTATCATAATCATCAAAATATCACAGCCCCACGATGTTTTCCTCATAGTCGAGCATGTGCTGCCGGTGATGATGTTGATACAAGAAAAAATTTAATAAAATGTAATATTTTGTTGACTAAATAAATTGGCAAATACTTGCTAATAGAATAAAATGAAATCAAATCGAATCATTTTAAATGACGTTATTTTATAGCAAACTAAAAATAATCACTCACAACAAAAAAATAGCATAAAAATCTATTGGCTTGATTTAATTTAGACTTTGTTCATTTCTTGTTTTTTTATGAAGGTAATTGACGTGTTGTTTTATTTCTAAATTTTGTTGAGGGAATAAATAGCAAATGATAAATTGTTTGCTACTTGTTAAAAACAAATGTCACTGTTATAAAAGTTGTTAGTGTCATTTGTTTTTTTAGTTTCTATTTTGTTAATTATTGTAGGTTTTCTTACAATTTATTTTTATTGAAATAGTCTTTTTTTTTGGCAAATTCAATTTAGATTTTACATATTTTAGTTGTTCTTAAGGTATGTACGTTCACACTGTCCAAATATTCTAAGAAAACTAACTACATACTACTTCTTCTAAAATTATGCATGTTTCCAATTCATGGCATATTTTATAGCATAAGAGCTTGCACTATTTTTTATCAAATATTTGTTTATTGTGACCATATCTTTAGTTTATCATGTTTTGATGTGTGATAATCATTGCTAATGACACTCAAGATCCACTACACACGTTTTAGCAGTCATTATTCTATTAAAATTTAAGAAACAATAAAAATATTAAGAATCATACTTGTGTACCCATTTACCTTGTTTAAATTCAATTATGTTAGTTTGTGGTTAGTGTTATGAATTGAAATAATCGGTTACCGGTTTAAAATACATAGAGTTTTTAGAATAATTTCTAGAAGAATTTTAGTTTAGTTCAGTAAACTAGAAGTTCAGTTCTAGTATAGTTCTAGTTAAGTTCTAGTTCAGTTTTAGTTCAGTTTTAGTTCAGTTCTAGTTCAGTTCTTGTTCAGTTCTAGTTCAGTTCTGGTGAAGTTCTAGTTCAGTTCTAGTTCAGTTCTGGTGAAGTTCTAGTTCAGTTCTAGTTCAGTTCTAGTTCAGTAGTCAGTTCTAGTTCAGTTCTAGTTCAGTTCTAGTTCAGTTCTATTTCAGTTCTAGTTCAGTTCTAGTTCAGTTCTAGTTCAGTTCTAGTCCAGTTCTAGTTCAATTCTAGTTAAGTTCTAGTTCAGATCTATTTCAGTTCTAGTTCAGTTCTAGTCCAGTTCTAGTTCAGTTCTAGTTCAGTTCTAGTTCAGTTCTAGTTCAGTTCTAGTTCAGTTCTAGTTCAGTTCTAGTTCAGTTCTAGTTCAGTTCTAGTTCAGTTCTAGTTCAGTTCTAGTTCAGTTCTAGTTCAGTTCTAGTTCAGTTCTAGTTCAGTTCTAGTTCAGTTCTAGTTCAGTTCTAGTTCAGTTCTAGTTCAGTTCTAGTTCAGTTCTAGTTCAGTTCTAGTTCAGTTCTAGTTCAGTTCTAGTTCAGTTCTAGTTCAGTTCTAGTTCAGTTCTAGTTCAGTTCTAGTTCAGTTCTAGTTCAGTTCTAGTTCAGTTCTAGTTCAGTTCTAGTTCAGTTCTAGTTCAGTTCTAGTTCAGTTCTAGTTCAGTTCTAGTTCAGTTAGTTCTGGTTCAGTTCTAGTTCAGTTCTGGTTAGTACAGTGCAGTTATATGTAGTTCACTGTGAACTAGTAATTAAAGTATAGCAACAAATTTTGTTTGAGCAAATTCCAACCAAAACTTATTTTGTAATGAAAAGGTAAAATTTGTTCCAAGAACAAAACTTAAGCTCAAGTCGTTTTATTGGCAATTTAAAAGGTGGCACAATCTTAACCCTTGATAGCTTTTGTTATTAAATTAAAAATAACCGAATCAAATGCAAATTTAAAGAGGTATTCCTAAGCGCAAAAAATAAACTCAAGTGACATCTTAGTTTTTATTTAGTGCCACAAATCATAGTTAAATTATTGACTACATTTTATATGTAAATTTTCATTTAAATTATATACTCATGGTACACAAATAAATTAAAATACATGTACTATGTATTTAGTTAAATAGACAAAATACTTGTTGCTCGATGTTGGCGTTCAAATGAAACCACCGAAAAAACTCAGCAGCGTAAAAGGAAAATTATAGTATAAATCGTATAAA
The DNA here is from genome assembly GCF_015586225.1 of Lucilia sericata. NCBI lineage: Eukaryota > Metazoa > Arthropoda > Insecta > Diptera > Calliphoridae > Lucilia > Lucilia sericata. The sequence goes on along the minus strand of NW_023996258.1, from coordinate 14,629 downwards.
TGTATGTATGTATTCTAAGAGTATTTTAACTACTACTAAAATCTATGGCAGAGGTGGACAATTTCAATTATTTTATTTTTTTTTGTGATTTTTTTTTTAATTTTTGTTTTTTTGCATTAATTTTCGTGTATTCTCCTCGAACTACATGATGTTATTGTTACTCTTAGTAGTGATTTCGAATTTTACACTCTCATCAAATGATCAGTTGAGGTCAGTAGATCCGGAAGACAAGTTCTTGTAAACGCTACAACAAACTACTACACTACACTATTTGTATTCAAAATACAAGAGATTTTGCAAAATACGAAACAGATTTAATAAATAATAACAACTACAAAAAAAAAAAAAAAAAAAAAATATTAAAATAAATTATATTAATAAAAACATAATATGTTTTTGTTTTGCAAATTGCTTGAGTAGAATAACACACAAAGTAAATTATTAATTTCAATTTGGGTATTTTTCCAACACGTTAATCTTTTTGGTCGGTTAAACCAATTTGATTTTGATTTCGTGACCAATCCACAACTATACTGGATAGTTATTTTAAAGCGTCGCGTATGTCGCATAGTTGTCAGTTTTTGAAAGACAATCGTGTCGCGGCGAATCCTTCAAGCTGAACTCCTCAAACCTCCCATTGCCGCCAACAGCGAAACTTCTCAAATCCCAACTACAAAACGACGACTGCGAATTACAATCGTTTGCGAATGCCATACGAAATCATAGTACGACTACACCCATAAATCGTGCGCGTGAAACACGTCTCTCATCGGCCGCTCTCCAGACGTCATCAGCTGAAAATGTCCCTTAAAACAGGGTTAGACCCACCACCAGCACCCTCCTCAGGGGCAGCTGGAGTGCAATTGAATATGTCGACTCAAGGTTTAAGTGGTTAGTATTTAGGAAGAAATTTTGGGAGACTATTTATTGCAAAAGTGATTTATGACACGAAAAATTATTGCCCAAAATATAAAAAAAAATATTTCATTAAAATTTTATTTTAATAAACGCAATTGCAAATTTTGCATTCAAGGTTGTTTACGAAACTTACGTTTAAAAAAATGCGACAAAATTAATTTGAATAAACTAAACAATTTTATATTTAACAAAGGAAAACATCTTTTAAATGAAAATATATAGACTAACAAAAATAAAAGAAAAAAAGAAAATAAAGACAAAGAAGTCAGCGATTATTTTTATTTGATGTCAAAAATTTACGTCAATTTTCATATAAGTGAATGATTAAAAAACTGAACAAAATGAAAATTCTAAAAAATCGTTTTCAACAAAGTAACCATTAAGGACTCTTTAAAGTAACCATTAAGGACTCTTTAAGTGTATAAAAACCAACAGTGATGACAGTAATAACCATAATGACAAAAAAATTTCTTTTTAAATTAAGAACTCTAGTTCTAGTTCAGTTAGTCAGTTCTAGTTCAGTTCTAGTTCTAGTTCTAGTTCAGTTCTAGTTCAGTTCTTAGTTCAGTTCTAGTTCTAGTTCAGTTCTAGTTCAGTTCTTAGTTCAGTTCTAGTTCGGTTTCTAGTTCAGTTCTAGTTCAGTTCTAGTTCAGTTCTAGTTCAGTTCTAGTTCAGTTTCCAGTTCAGTTTTAGTTCAGTTCTAGTTCAGTTCTAGTTCAGTTCTAGTTCAGTTCTAGTTCAGTTCTAGTTCAGTTCTAGTTCAGTTCTAGTTCAGTTCTAGTTCAGTTCTAGTTCAGTTCTAGTTCAGTTCTAGTTCAGTTCTAGTTCAGTTCTAGTTCAGTTCAGTTCTAGTTCAGTTTCTAGTTCAGTTCTAGTTCAGTTCAGTTCTAGTTCAGTTCTAGTCAGTTCTAGTCAGTTCTAGTTCAGTTCTAGTTTCAGTTCAGTTCGTTAGTTCAGTTCTAGTTCAGTTCAGTTCTAGTTCAGTTCTAGTTCTAGTTCTAGTTCAGTTCTAGTTCAGTTCTAGTTTCAGTCTAGTTCAGTTCTAGTTCAGTTCTAGTTCAGTTCTAGTTCAGTTCTAGTTCAGTTCTAGTTCAGTTCTTTAGTTCAGTTCTAGTTCAGTCTAGTTCAGTTCTAGTTCAGTTCTAGTTCAGTTCTAGTTCAGTTCTAGTTCAGTTCTAGTTCAGTTCTAGTTCAGTTCTAGTTCAGTTCTAGTTCAGTTCTAGTTCAGTTTAGTTCAGTTCTAGTTCAGTTCTAGTTCAGTTCTAGTTCAGTTCTAGTTCAGTTCTAGTTCAGTTCTAGTTCAGTTCTAGTTCAGTTCTAGTTCAGTTCTAGTTCAGTTCTAGTTCAGTTCTAGTTCAGTTCTAGTTCAGTTCTAGTTCAGTTCTAGTTCAGTTCTAGTTCAGTTCTAGTTCAGTTCTAGTTCAGTTCTAGTTCAGTTCTAGTTCAGTTCTAGTTCAGTTCTAGTTCAGTTCTAGTTCAGTTCTAGTTAGTTCTAGTTCAGTTCTAGTTCATTCTAGTTCAGTTCTAGTTCTAGTTCAGTTCTAGTTCAGTTTAGTTCAGTTCTAGTTTCAGTTCTAGTTCAGTTCTAGTTCTCTAGTTCAGTTCTAGTTCAGTTCTAGTTCAGTTCTAGTTCAGTTCTAGTTCAGTTCTAGTTCAGTTCTAGTTCAGTTCTAGTTCAGTTCTAGTTCAGTTCTAGTTCAGTTCTAGTTCAGTTCTAGTTCAGTTCTAGTTCAGTTCTAGTTCAGTTCTAGTTCAGTTCTAGTTCAGTTCTAGTTCAGTTCTAGTTCAGTTCTAGTTCAGTTCTAGTTCAGTTCTAGTTCAGTTCTAGTTCAGTTCTAGTTCAGTTCTAGTTCAGTTCTAGTTCAGTTCTAGTTCAGTTCTAGTTCAGTTCTAGTTCAGTTCTAGTTCAGTTCTAGTTCAGTTCTAGTTTCTAGTTCAGTTCTAGTTCAGTTCTGGTTCAGTTCTAGTTCAGAATCGTAGTTATTTCAAGTTTCAAATCATTCGCCAAAAACAAAACAAATTTTGATTTAAATTCACGATAAACAAGTCTCGTGAAAACTATTGAATCTATCAAACATAAAAAACAACCAATACCCAAACCATTTCCGCTGATTTTAACAATACTCGTGATTTTTCAGCGTTTTTTCTTATTTTTAAAAAATTTCAAATACTTTAACGAATTCTGGCAATAAATTCTTAAACATTTTTTTCTACTTCAATGAACTTGAGAATGATTTAAAAATAAGTGAAAGCAATGTCTATCTCTAGTTTGTCGGTTGGTCTAACTCGTCTGTCAGTCTTTAGAAAAAAAGAAGCAACAAAAGATAAAATTCAAATATAAAGTATATTTAATTGCAAAAAAAAAAAAAATATGTTTAAAAAAATATATAACAAACTACTTGTAATTGTATTGTGCAAATTTATGACGTTATAATTGCCCCAAATATTTAATAGTTTCTGGTTGGTGTATTTTTTTATTTTTTTTTTTAAGAAAACACATTCTTTATAATCACACAATATTTTTTTGTATACATATAAACAATTTTATGACGTATACATATATAAACAAAAATATTTTTTTAATTTTACATATATAAACAATTAATGTTTCAATTAGATTTGGTGGGTGGTGTGTGTAAGCGATTTTTAACATTGAAAATTGTAAACAATGCACTGTTGTTTTCCAAAGAAATTATTGAAATTTTGTTTAAAAAAAAACATTTAATTAAAAAGATGAACAATTGATATTTTGCTCGAAGGATTTAATTTAAATTTAATAAATATATTTAAAATATTTGTGATCTTAAAAGATTTTTTGCCCTTTGCATTTGTAACGAACATTTAAAAAAATGATTATTTAAAGATCTCCTAAGAACTACTGGGACTCAAGAACACGATAATTCTCTTTGCAGATTTATAAACAGATAACTGATATTTTCTCTCTCATTCGATCAATACTTCCTTGGTATTACCAAATTATCGCAAGCGATCCGATAAATAACGATTTTTATCTATCACTTTTTTCCTTTAAAAATAAAGCTGTTAATTCCTTTTGTATTATTTTTCTTTGATTTAATGACCTTAGGATAGGATCGTGACTTGTTCTTGTACTGAGAAAAATTTTAAGATTAAAACTTACAGTGACATTAATTATATGTTTCTGTCTTTCCCTATTGAGAGAGAAAATTTTTTTCACTACGAGAAATAAGCGACTTTTTCGAACTGTAAGATATTCTCAATTGCGAGAGGAAAATTCGTAACACAAGGTATTGCTCTCATTACGTACACGTGAAAGCAAGAGTATCTATGCAGATCTTCGTTGATAGCTGGTCCAAACTGCTTCCCGATAAACATTATTATTTCTTATTAAAAATGATAGTATTTTTGTTTATTTCCAGCAGGGAACACACGCAAGATTTGGCAAATATTTGTAATTTTTATCGCTCATCAAACAATATTTTTCATTGCGAGAGGGAAAACTCAATGTTTCAATAAAACGCATGAATAAACAAGATTAGTTGTGTTTTGTTTGCTATCAATGAGTGTTAACGCTTAAAGTTAGCAACAAACGAACATTACCTGACTTGGCATCACTCCACAGAAGAAATCTGCTAAAACTTGAAATTATTTACATTTTCTTAAAAAAGGTTTTTTTATTTGATATTTTTTTTGATTTAAATTTTATTTTAAAATATTTTTTTATTGTTTGACATAAACACATTAATATTTGTATTTTTATTTTTGAATTGGTAGCACTTTTATCGACGTTAAAATTAACTTGTATAATTTTACACGTAACTCCTAACGTTTATAAATTTTAAATTTATATGAAATTGCCTTTGAACGTTAGCAACAAAACACAACTATTATAAAATTAAAATGCGTATAATTATATTCAAATATGTACATTAGGGTAGTCTCGACTACAATAGAAAACCGAAGTGCTAAAGGCAGTTCAATTCTTGTTCTAGTTCAGTTCAAGTTCAGTTCTAGTTCAGTTCTAGTTCAGTTCTAGTTCAGTTCTAGTTCCGTTCTAGTTCCGTTCTAGTTCAGTTCTAGTTCAGTTCTAGTTCAGTTCTAGTTCAGTTCTAGTTCAGTTCTACTTCAGTTCTAGTTCAGTTCTAGTTCAGTTCTAATTCAGTTCTAGTCAGTTCTAGTTCAGTTCTAGTTCAGTTCTAGTTCAGTTCTAGTTCAGTTCTAGTTCAGTTCTAGTTCAGTTCTAGTTCAGTTCTAGTTCAGTTCTAGTTCAGTTCTAGTTCAGTTCTAGTTCAGTTCTAGTTCAGTTCTAGTTCAGTTCTAGTTCAGTTCTAGTTCAGTTCTAGTTCAGTTCTAGTTCAGTTCTAGTTCAGTTCTAGTTCAGTTCTAGTTCAGTTCTAGTTCAGTTCTAGTTCAGTTCTAGTTCAGTTCTAGTTCAGTTCTAGTTCAGTTCTAGTTCAGTTCTAGTTCAGTTCTAGTTCAGTTCTAGTTCAGTTCTAGTTCAGTTCTAGTTCAGTTCTAGTTCAGTTCTAGTTCAGTTCTAGTTCAGTTCTAGTTCAGTTCTAGTTCAGTTCTAGTTCAGTTCTAGTTCAGTTCTAGTTCAGTTCTAGTTCAGTTCTAGTTCAGTTCTAGTTCAGTTCTAGTTCAGTTCTAGTTCAGTTCTAGTTCAGTTCTAGTTCAGTTCTAGTTCAGTTCTAGTTCAGTTCTAGTTCAGTTCTAGTTCAGTTCTAGTTCAGTTCTAGTTCAGTTCTAGTTCAGTTCTAGTTCAGTTCTAGTTCAGTTCTAGTTCAGTTCTAGTTCAGTTCTAGTTCAGTTCTAGTTCAGTTCTAGTTCAGTTCTAGTTCAGTTCTAGTTCAGTTCTAGTTCAGTTCTAGTTCAGTTCTAGTTCAGTTCTAGTTCAGTTCTAGTTCTGTTCTAGTTCTGTTCTAGTTCTGTTCTAGTTCTGTTCTAGTTTGTTCTAGTTCTGTTCTATTTCAGTTCTAGTTCAGTTCTAGTTCAGTGTAGTTCTGTTCAGTTCTGTTCTAGTTCTGTTCAGTTCTGTTTAGTTCTGTTCTATTCTGTTCTAGTTCGTTCTAGTTCTGTTCAGTTATGTTCTAGTTCTGTTCTAGTTCAGTTCTAGTTCTGTTCTAGTTCTGTTCTAGTTCTGTTCTAGTTCTGTTCTAGTTCTGTTCTAGTTCTAGTTGTTCTAGTTCTGTTCTAGTTCGTTCTAGTTCTGTTCTAGTTCTGCTAGTTCTGTTCTAGTTCTGTTCTAGTTCTGTTCTAGTTCTGTTCTAGTTCTGTTCTAGTTCTGTTCTAGTTCTGTTCTAGTTCTGTTCTAGTTCTGTTCTAGTTCTGTTCTAGTTCTGTTCTAGTTCTGTTCTAGTTCTGTTCTAGTTCTGTTCTAGTTCTGTTCTAGTTCTGTTCTAGTTCTGTTCTAGTTCTGTTCTAGTTCTGTTCTAGTTCTGTTCTAGTTCTGTTCTAGTTCTGTTCTAGTTCTGTACTAGTTCTGTTCTAGTTCTGTTATAGTTCTATTTCGTCCTAGTTCTAGTTCTGTTATAGTTCTATTTCTGTCCTAGTTCTAATTCTATTCTAGTTCTGTTGTCTTGAAGCCTCCCTAATCCTCATTTTTCGCATTGAATGGTAATATCGAAACGTAAATAATAATTTTTGTGGGTTATTTGAAATAGTTAATGATGATCAGATACAAAAACAATAAAATTTAATTGAAAAATATTAAGTATTTTGCGTTTTTTGGGAGATCTACTAAAGAATGAGTACCACGCTCTAAACAAAATACAAATACAAGTGCGTTTCTGAGTATGTACCTTTTTTGACTACAAGAAAGAAAATTTGAAAATCGTCTAAAAAAACACACACATGAAATAATTGAAATCCGCTAAATGATCGTCTATAAAGTAAATATGTATGTTTAAATGTGTGTAAATTATTTTTTATTTCTTTTTTGTTGTTTTAATTTAAACAAAATCTAAAATCTATATTGTATTCTATATGTATGTAGAAATTGTTGTTAAATTATTTTTGTTAATTTGAACTTGTTTGAAATTTATTTGCAGAAAATACCGACAGTTACGACGGGCTATGATAACGAGAAGCATAACGGCTCAGGAATAATAACGCGTCTGTAAATCAAACAAAGTATGTTTTTAAATCATTTTACTATAACTAAAATATTTTACTATAAAATACGGTTGAAAAAATATAAAAAAAAAATTATAAAAAAAATATAGACTAACAATTTTTTTAAAACTATAAAAATTTATATACTAATCGGTTGTCGGTATTAAGTAGTTGTAAATAACTATATTTTTATATATACATAATTCCTATATAAATAGACTTTATAAAAAGTCTTATAAAAAAACTATAAGAAACAATGTATAGAATATTGAAAATGAATCTTCAACATCAATGGTTTGAAATGTATACTTCTTCGGATAGATTCATACGTTCGGATATGGCGGATGTACGGCTCAACAAGCCGCAGGCTCAACCCTGCCCTTAGTGATATCAAGGAAAAAGGGTGGCAGTGCAGATGATTCCGAAGATGTCAATTATAATCCATTCGAGCACCGGAAAGTCGAGCATCCAACATCGTAAGTATTGAAAGTTTTGTTAGTACTTTTAAGTTTTTTTTTTGATTGAAAAATATTTGTATGCAAAAATTTCTCGGATTTTAAAAGAAATTTAAAAACAAATATTTTAAACTTGTAATGATTTTCCCGCATTTTAAGATAGAAAATTGAACTCAAATTTTGGCAAAACATTTGATCGCCTTTTATTTTATTCTTGTATGATGACTAATACAAAGTCCGTCAATTTTGTGGACTTTAATCGAAATCATCAAAACAATTTCCTTGCGACAATCATATTTGTTGCCAAATATATGATTTAGTCCTAATGACAAAATTTTCCATTTGTTGGTTGCAAAATTTTAGATAGGCTGCCAATTAATTAATAACAGATTTAATGACTCAAATGTGCTGATATCAAAAAACTTCATAGGTGATTCTTAAATTTTAGTTCAGAGAGAAAGTCAATCGTCACATACTGTCGCCGAGTAGTCAGAGAGTAGACACTTATAACTTATTTTATTTTGACGTAATATTTCCGAAAGTAGTCACTTAACCGCCATTAGTAATCGATGTGATATGCGGTTGCATTCTCCAAAGAGCCAATTGACATATAACCCTAAATGAAAGAAAAAGTTTCGGACCATATTCCGTTCTGTAACATAGAGAATGTCTAAGGCTTAACGTGAACACCTGCTTTAATGGCTTTATTTCACGGTATTTTTTTTTTCATCCATTGGTAGACTTGAGAGCGGTCTATCACACGCCCCTGAATCCTTCTATGAAGAACTCAGGTGGCAATTTTTGTACATGGCTGTACCAGTCCATGTATAAGCACTTTGCTGAAGTACTCGAGCTATCTAATCTCTTGCATACTAGCCCAATTGCGGAATGACAGGCAGCATAGGATTAATCCCAATACAAACCCCGACAAGGAAAAGCAATCACTGTTCTAAAGTTAATAGAAGTGGAGACAGCCCCAACATCAGGTGAAATCAATCTAAAGGTATACCGAAAGGTGACCAGCCTTTAGATGTCATGAAAGATTACATTATTTGAAAATGCAATCCCCATCAAGTAATGACCAATTCCAGGTGCATTCCTTAACATTTAATTGCCACGACAAGTTGAGTAGAAGGCCCCCCAACCATAAGTCGCGTATCATGAAACAATATATATCCTGTTGAGATGGCAACAGCACCGATAACTTCCCTGAAGTAAAAGGTCTACTAATTCAGTACTAGTCTCATCTCGGGCAGAGAAGTCTTTCCCGATCGTTCACCAGCTTACATCAGTTCCATTCTCAGATCATAAAGACCGATCTACGGAATGAAATGCAACTACCAAGTTGCAACCTGAAAATTCCCCAACCTATACTGGCGCCCTTCTACGCGAAAAGTAAGAGATGCTCTGTCACATCACCCAGTGACATCTGTTGAGATGGCAACAGCACCGGAGAGAGAAATCTAGACATATGATATATCAGTCTTTAAAGGAGGAAGGAACCTCAACCAACTGACCAGGAATAACACCAATATGGAGATTTCACCTAGGCAACATGCCCCCGGGGACACTGTAACATAGAGAGTTGAAGTTTTGTTGTCTCTACTGGGGGAAAAACTGTGGTTGTGATACAGCTGTCGCTAGGTGGACAATCTGTGGGCGACTAGGGTAGGTCCAGAGCAATAATCCAATTGTCGTAGGAATGTCACTCCTCTCTGTTTCTCTGTTTCCCTGTTCTCTTTAATGGCGTCAAGTTTAGCAGTCATTTTTGCCTTTGATTAAAAGTGAAAACGGACCGGGAGCATTTCTATTTTGATCTATATGGCTGGGTTTGGGTAGATATTGCCGGATCATTTAAGTCACTTAAAATATGATTTTGGATTTGGAAAATTAAAATCACTTAGTCTGAACTGAAATCAGGATAGCGTTTGCTATCCTGATTTTACATGTTCTCACGCCTCAACAGGTATAAGAGCAAAGAAAATCAATCGAGAGCTTGTAACTTTCTGTCGATGACTGATCTTCAAGATTTTATGATCCAGAGCAATAGATCTAAGATGGAAGATTTACTTTTTTTGACATTAACCGCTTGCCGGAGAATAATGATTCGGATGTTAACTTAATGTTGTTCAATATCTTCCAAATTAAGAAGCAATAATTCTAAACTAATTCTTATTCACAAGTGCTCATGTAAACCTAAACTAATGGTCTTCTTAAACTATATGTATATATTTTAATTGAGTTTTATCCGATTATTCGATTAAAAACCAAAGTTATGCAATAATTTTGACGGATATTGAATTTTAACAACTCATTAATGTTTTCATAAACATTTTTTGAAATTTCATTTAACATTTGTTTTCTTCCACGATGATTGATTTCCAATTTAAAAATTAAATTTCTCTTAAGACTTTAAGAAAAAAAAAATCGTGAAAATTTTCCATTCTTTAAAAGTAAATGTAAAAAACCAGAAAATAAAATTCATTCATATGAAACGAAATGATCATCCCCCACGAAGTGAAAGCTGCATGATAATTTTTTTTTGTTTTTTTCTGAAAAAATAAGCGGAAATTTTCCACTTGGACAAATAACATGTAAATGCAAATGAAAATAAAAGAAAATTTGTCGTCAGAACAACAACAAGAAGGAAAACGAAAATAAAAGAACAGCAACAAAATAATTTTAAAAGAAAAGACCTTGGTCTGAATTTCTTGCCAAAAAGTTAAGACATTTATTACACAGTCGAAAATTGCATTAGAGCGACTATTCTGTTTGTTTTGTTTATTTCTTGACAAGAAGAAAAAAATTAAATAAAATGTTTTACTACTGTTGAACAAACTGATTTGATTGCCTTCAGATTTGAGTATACGACGCCACCACAATGTATTTATGGCCCACTATACATACATATGTATAAGAAGCAATTACAAAAAAAATGTGCATAATGCATATATTTAATTTTTAAATATTACATGCATAAAAAAATTGAAGTGAAATGAGCTATTTTTAAGGAAATGATCGATTTTTGTAATACCCTACAGTTCGGATTTCAAATGAATTCTTAAAAGTTTTCAGTTAGTTAGTTAGTTAGTTAGTAAGTTAGTTAGTTAGTTAGTTAGTTAGTTAGTTAGTTAGTTAGTTAGTTAGTTAGTTAGTTAGTAGTTAGTAGTTAGTTAGTTAGTTAGTTAGTTAGTTAGTTAGTTAGTTAGTTAGTTAGTTAGTTAGTTAGTAGTTAGTTAGTTAGTTAGTTAGAGTTAGTTAGTTAGTTAGTTAGTAGTTAGTTCGTTAGTAGTTAGTAGTTAGTTAGTTAGTAGTTAGTTAGTTAGTTAGTTAGTTAGTTAGTAGTTAGTTAGTTAGTTAGTTAGTTAGTAGTTAGTAGTAGTTAGTTAGTTAGTTAGTTAGTTAGTTAGTTAGTAGTTAGTTAGTTAGTTAGTTAGTTAGTTAGTAGTTAGTTAGTTAGTTAGTTAGTTAGTTAGTTAGTTAGTTAGTAGTTAGTTAGTTAGTTAGTTAGTTAGTTAGTTAGTTAGTTAGTAGTTAGTTAGTTAGTTAGTTAGTTAGTAGTTAGTTAGTTAGTTAGTTAGTGTTAGTTAGTTAGTTAGTTAGTTAGTTAGTTAGTTAGTTAGTTAGTTAGTAGTAGTTAGTTAGTTAGTTAGAGTTAGTTAGTTGTAGTTAGTTAGTTAGTTAGTTAGGTAGTTAGTTAGTTAGTTAGTTAGTTAGTTAGTTAGTTAGTAGTTAGTTAGTTAGTTAGTTAGTTAGTTAGTTAGTTAGTTAGTAGTAGTTAGTTAGTTAGTAGTAGTTAGTTAGTTAGTTAGTTAGTAGTTAGTTAGTTAGTTAGGAGTTAGTTAGTTAGTTAGTTAGTAGTTAGTTAGTTAGTTAGTAGTTAGTTAGTTAGTTAGTTAGTTAGTTAGTTAGTTAGTTAGTTAGTTAGTTAGTTAGTTAGTTAGTAGTTAGTTAGTTAGTAGTTAGTTAGTTAGTTAGTTAGTTAGTTAGTTAGTTAGTTAGTTAGTTAGTTAGTTAGTTAGTTAGTTAGTAGTTAGTTAGTTAGGTAGTTAGTTAGTAGTTAGTTAGTTAGTTAGTTAGTTAGTAGTTAGTTAGTTAGTTAGTTAGTTAGTTAGTTAGTTAGTTAGTTAGTTAGTTAGTAGTTAGTTAGTAGTAGGTAGTTAGTTAGTTAGTTGTTAGTTAGTTTGTTAGTTAGTTTAGTTAGTTTAGTTAGTTAGTTAGTTAGTTAGTTAGTTAGTTAGTTAGTAGTTAGTAGTTAGTTAGTTAGTTAGTAGTTAGTTAGTTAGTTAGGTAGTTAGTTAGTTAGTTAGTTAGTAGTTAGTTAGTTAGTTAGTAGTTAGTTAGGTAGTTAGTTAGTTAGTTAGTTAGTTAGTAGTTAGTTAGTTAGTAGTTAGTTAGTTAGTTAGTTAGTTAGTTAGAGTTAGTTAGTTAGTTAGTTAGTAGTAGTTAGTAGTTAGTTAGTTAGTTAGTAGTTAGTTAGTTAGTTAGTTAGTAGTAGTTAGTTAGTAGTAGTTAGTAGTTTAGTTAGTTAGTAGTTAGTTAGTTAGTTAGTTAGTTAGTTAGTAGTTAGTTAGTTTAGTTAGTTAGTTAGTTAGTTAGTTAGTAGTTAGTTAGTTAGTTAGTTAGTTAGTTAGTTAGTTAGTTAGTTAGTTAGTTAGTTAGTAGTTAGTTAGTTTAGAGTAGTTAGTTAGTTAGTTAGTTAGTTAGTTAGTTAGTTAGTTAGTTAGTAGTAGTTAGTTAGTTAGTCGTTAGTTAGTTAGTTAGTTAGTTAGTTAGTTAGTAGTTAGTTAGTTAGTTAGTTAGTTAGTAGTTAGTTAGTTAGTTAGTTAGTTAGTTAGTTAGTTAGTAGTTAGTTAGTAGTTAGTTAGTTAGTTAGTAGTTAGTTAGTTAGTTAGTTAGTTAGTAGTTAGTTAGTAGTTAGTAGTTAGTTAGTTAGTTAGTTAGTTAGTTAGTTAGTTAGTAGTTAGTTAGTAGTTAGTTAGTTAGTTAGTTAGTTAGTTAGTTAAAGCAAAACTTATATCTCTTCTGTCTACATATCACGATATTTACATCGGATCTTGTGGAACAAACCACCATCTATGTATACGATCAAACTACCTCTTCGATCTTCTACAAGATGTAGGTCACCTCTAAGATCATCTATGCCTACACACAAATATTTCTTATTCTTTGTTTATATTGCGCTGAGTGCACTAACCGATTGAACTTTTAACGAAACCTTTACTTGTAAATAATTTATTAAATTTGAATTGATTTGAATCACATTTGTATTAACAACAAATACACAAATTAAGTAGTCGCAATTGTCAAAGTGACAAAACTAATATAATTTATAAAACTTAGAAATTCATCAAAAAATGAATGTCTTTAAAATAAGATGGGAAATAAATGACATTAGTTCAATTTCAATTTAAAAAAAATTATTTAACTAAATTATTTAAAATCTTTTTTTGCAAACATTTTAAGGTGGCGCCTATTTATAATTAAATTTTCTTTTTTCTCAGTTTTAGTAATATGTTTTCTTTTCTTTATTTTTATAAAAGTGTAAAACGTCAAAACATCTGTTATACAATTATTTTTTCTTAAGTAATTATTAAATGCAAATAAATAATAGAATGATGTTTTAATTTGTTAAGATGAATAACAAGAAATATTTACATTTATATTACTCTTGATCTCTGACGTTAGAGAGCAGTTATCTAGTGGAAAATTTTTAAAAATATTTATAATGAGCCATTCTGATGATTGAGATGTCATGTGCAGGGTAAATAGAGCATTACCGTGTATATAGTAGTGCAATTTTATTAGGATTTAACCCTTTTAGCACCTAGGGTTAATTATTATACGATATTTAATATAAGTTAGAACCAAAGTATACTAGACTAGACTGTATACAGACTAGACTATAAACCAGACTAGACTACTACTAGACTAATAGACTAAATACTAGACTATAGACTAAAGTCTAGTCTGATTTATAGACTATAGACTAGACTATAGACTAGACTATAGACTAGACTATAGATAGACTATAGACTAGACTATAGACTAGACTATAGACTAGATATAGACTAGACTATAGACTGGACTATAGACTAGATATAGACTAGACTATAGACTAGACTATAGACTAGACTATAGACTAGACTATAGACTAGACTATAGACTAGACTATAGACTAGACTATAGACTAGACTATAGACTAGACTATAGACTAGACTATAGACTAGACTATAGACTAGACTATAGACTAGACTATAGACTAGACTATAGATAGACTAGACTAGACTATAGACTAGATATAGACTAGACTATAGACTAGACTATAGACTAGACTATAGACTAGACTATAGACTAGACTATAGACTAGACTATAGACTAGACTATAGACTAGACTATAGACTAGACTATAGACTAGACTATAGACTAGACTATAGACTAGACTATAGATAGACTATAGACTAGACTATAGACTAGACTATAGACTAGATATAGACTAGACTATAGACTAGACTATAGACTAGACTATAGACTAGACTATAGACTAGACTATAGACTAGACTATAGACTAGACTATAGACTAGACTATAGACTAGACTATAGACTACTATTAGACTAGACTATAGACTAGACTATAGACTAGACTATAGACTAGACTATAGACTAGACTATAGACTAGACTATAGACTAGACTATAGACTAGACTATAGACTAGACTATAGACTAGACTAGACTATGGACTAGACTAGACTATAGACTGACTATAGACTAGACTATAGACTAGACTATAGACGGACTATCACTAGACTATAGACTGGACTATACATTAGACTATAGACGGACTATACACAGACTATAGACTAGACTAGACTATATATAATCCATATTGAATCCAAATAAAGATTTTGCATACAAATTTTCAAAAATTTTGTACCCTATTTTAAATTTAAACATTATTTTTCCCCCTTTCTAGCGATACGGAAACCCTAATCCATCTGCTCAAGGGTTCATTGGGTTCCGGTATTCTGGCTATGCCTATGGCATTCCTCAATTCCGGTCTATGGTTTGGTTTAGTCGCCACCTTCTTGTCGGTGCCATTTGCACATACTGCGTACACATTCTGGTTAAATGTGCACATTCTGTGCAGACGTCGTAAGATACCC